>NC_072734.1:31723708-32029958 GCF_026930045.1 Uloborus diversus | reverse complement strand
TAAGGTAAATGAAAAGGAAGATCTACAATATTTTAGATTTTAAAAAGTCCATTTTATTTAATATAGCAGTACCCGCACAGCGATCCCCGTGCTAAAAATTCCATGGAAGTCCGTTGAATAAAAAAAAATTGACGCCCCCCTTCCCCCTCTGGTGTGATATGATCACTTTTCTTTGTATAAAATGCGTACACACCTTTTCAAAAAAAAACTATTCAAGTTTCTTTGGAATTTAAAACTTTTCGTCAAATCATTAAAGTAGGTTAACAGTTGATTTAAAACTCTTATTTAGCAAGTGAAGCAGTTTTTACTGCAATTTAAAATAGTTTGCCAAATAAACAAGAAAAAAAGATATCAAATAATGTCTTTCAAATGTAAAAACAATTCCGCAGCTCTGTTTATCACCAAACTCGCCCAACAACCACGCTATCGTAATCCATGCGTTTCACGAAAAACATTCTGTGGAACATTCAAAAATCGTCAGAAAAAAAAGAAAATGTGGAACATTTCACTTGGACAAAAACAAATCAAAAGTTTCTTTTCTTTCAAAACAAAACGCCAAAACAAAGAATTACATTTACGGTTGCTTTAAAACGATAATCCTAGATTGAACTGCTCAGTGCCTAACACGCCAAGTGACCACGCTACCAGAACCCAGCCCTTTTGCGAGTGAAGCGGATGTTTTTTCTTTGGAAATAATAAATCTTTCGCCAAACAAACAAAAAAGTATAAATCACATCAACAGTAGCTTTCAAATCTTTATATATTAAGAGCTGCATTGCCCGGCTTTGCCGGTCTACCTTGAGAATAAAAATTGTGTCAAATGACACATATTCAACAATCAGGCTTAAATAAAAGAAAAAAGAACACCATGCAAAATAAACCTTCGAAACAATGACAACAGATAATAAAATACATTTAAGAAATTAAATTGCGAAAGATGGATTTTAAAAGCGTAACCGTGGAAATGCGAAAATAAAATGGTTGACAACCTGAATCAAAATGACATATTTCAAAATTGATTTAAAAACGATTGTAACTTTTTTCCTTTGAAGATAGGCGCTAAGTTTTTCGATCATAGGTTGAGAGAGATCTGAAGTAAAAAATGTCGCTTTTTCCAATGGTGTCAAAAAGAAGTTGTGAGACAATTCGTTCACTCTTTATTGATAGATTTACCAAACTGAACTCCCTAAAAACCTGATTTTAGAGAAGTTTTGATGATGCTGAATGAAGCAGAGCTCTCCCCTGGAAAGTTTTTGAAATTCAAGAACTAAAACGCAATTGTAGGCCACCTTTGATCACTTTTGAGGGGAAGGATGGGGTTCAGTCTCCTCCTTCAGAAATTTTTAGAAATTGAAGTTCAAGGAAATGCAATTTTTGATGCTTTTCTCTGATATTAGAAGGATGCAATTTTAGATGACCTTTTTTAGTGATGGTCCAGAACACTTTTCGGGAATTTTTCCAAAGTTGAATCATTTTTAGAATGTCCTTGCTGGCAAAAAAGAAAAAAATTAGGTTCGGAAAATCTTCCATCTTTGGCTTCATCTTTACCTCTTTGCAGAAAATTTTAAATTTTGTTAAGAAAAACCCTTATCCTGTTACCCTTTTCAAAAATTATTCGACTGTTTTGATTTTCCATACTCTGTGTGTCCGTGTTTGCATGCAAGTGTAAAACACGATACATCGTAAAGGGTAAGCAACAATAAAAATCAATCAGACCCTCATTGAAAATTTTCTAGATCTACTCCTGATGATCCTTGTGTAGAAGGAAAGGTAATTATTTTAAATAAACAAATGATGCAAAATTGATAAATTTCATAATACCTTAAATTTAGTATCCAAATCTGTCAAAGTATTATAATGAATATGCCATAGTTCTACTTCTTTCCAGGCATTGTCTGTATTCAACTGATCATCCATGTAGCCACGAAAAACTTTCTCAGTTTTGAATTGCTCATTTTTATCAGGTTCTGCTACACCTACTGCGTGTTCTTGAAAAAACTGAAGGGAAAAAATATGAATAAACGAATATAAGTTTTCTTTAACTTTATTGAATTATACATGAGCTTATACGGTATTTGAATGAGCTACATAACAAAAGGCTCTTGTAATATTTTTTTTTTAAGGTACATTGGTCATTGTGCCTTATTATTAGCAGAGCTCGATCAAACCAAAGTGATGCCCTGATTTTTTAAAGATTTGTGGCCCTATCTGCACATTTTCAAAGTATAAGTTTCAGAAAAAGGGAAATTTACCCATTTTAGTTCTTTTTGGAAGGTGTTGGAGAATACAATTATTTAAGCCCATCTTCAGCCTCGTCTTTAAAGACTAAAGTAAACAGGCAGGCCATGACTTAAGAATGAAGTTTATGCACCTAATTTTTACTTCAAAAGAAGAGAAACAAATCATTTTATGGTACTAATGGCAACAAATGAGACTTCTACTTAATTTATATTTATGGCTAACAAAATAATGGCTAATTATTCTTTAAAAAAAAATATTTCCTGTTGGCAAAGAGGGAAAAATGCCTCATTTTTAGTAATTTTATGACTGTAAATACCTTTATCATATCTTCAGTTGAAGTCCATGGTTCGGATTGTTCATTTTGAATGAATATTGATCGAATACTTTCATATTGATTTTCTAACCAAACAAAACCCTGAATGAAAGATAAAAATCAGATCATTTTAAAATAAAAAAGTAACAGGTATAAATAGGTCAATCAACAAAAAAAAACTTGTTCTATATTAGAGTAAATTATTTAAACCATTTTTAGAACTAACAAGAGTGAATCAATGGAAGTGGATAGCTGAAATTGGTCATACCAAACATTGTCTGAATAAATTTCATATTATAGAATAATGGTATAATTCTAACAAGGTTTAAATATAAAATAAACATACTCTATGACAGCGGTGCCCAACCTACAGTCTGCGAGCCAAATGCAGCCCATGCAATCAATCTTTTTCTATTTTAAGTGTGCATGAAATGTAGTAACAAGTCTCATATGCCATACTTTTCTCCACACCGTATAATTTAGTGTAATGCCTTATAATTGATTTACTGTTTTCATTAAAAACACCTGGTAATAATCCTGCGTAAAATGGCTACTACTGGTAATAGCAAGATGGTTTTAAGAGTCAATTGGGCATTGACTACAAACTGCAAACTCAAATTTTCAAGTTTACCGTTCCCTATTTCATACACTCAGATTGTGGTGACTAACCCACTGAAGTTACATTGTACCACTTTCATTTTTTCACAGACAAATGATTTTTTTTTACCACATACAAGTGCCGCATACGCTTCAACAGAAATTTCAAGACTTAAACAGTAAGTGAACAAGACTAGTAGAAAAAATTTGAATCAATTTCAGAGGCTCTTTTTCTGCAAAAATGCAGGGTAAAATACTGAAAATTTTAAGATTTTTAGCACTAAGTTCAAAATATTAGGAATTTTATAACAATTTTTAAAGAATTAGACATTTTAGGAAAATTGGGAACAACTCCTGCTTCTGGATGAAGGATGACAAAAAGCATTTTTGGTTTCTGCAATTAATGCTAGTTATTTAATTGTAAGGGTGATTTAGTTTCTTTTGAAACAAGTCAGCTTGAGTATACCTTTTATATGAAAAAAGTGTTCTCTTATTTCTCGAGAAATTCTTCAAAATGTGAATTTTTGCAAGCGATGCAATTTTTTCTGCCATTGTATGATTGGTCAAATGAATTTAACATCACTACATAAAAGTTTAAGAAAGAATACACAGAAGATTGTAAAATCAGTCAGTATTACAAAATGTGGAAGAAAAATTCAAAATCTTAACAATTTATTTAAAGTATTTTCACTTGGATAGGTGTGTTAAGTAAAAATAATTGAGTTCATGATGCTATAAAATAAGAAAAAATTATTACACCAGGCAGAGAAATGTTGGTTTTTCTTAGATAGTATGTTTCAACAAATTCCAGGTTGTCCGATGTTTCTAATAATGCAGGATCAGAACTTTCAGATTTTTCCTGTTGCCATCTATAAAGAGATATAGCTGTTGAATCAAGAAATGAATTAGTAGCATTGGAAATTAACTTTTATATTCTTAAAAATTTGAAGCTTTCGAAAACGAAACAGGTTACAAATCTTATATAATTAAAAACTGAGCGTATGTAACTATGTATGTATGTCCAAGTTACTTCTTCTGAACAACAGTGAACTGACCATCGAACCAGGTATTGATGGATTCAAAATCTTCCTGTCTTTATGTTTGGCTATTTAACATAATCCTCCGATAATAATTAGTGGAGATATCAGTTAAAAACTATTAATTAGATTTTGACATAAAATCCCTATTTCTGGATGGCTTTCCTCCATTCAAATTATTATTCAATGCTTCATCTCAACAATACTTTTATTAAAATTTGTAGCATGAAGAAAATCATTAAATGAAAGATCTGTTGCTTTTTTTTTTCTCTCGAATATGAACAAATAAAATTCTGGTTTTTGTTAAGAGGCTTTTCTTGGAATCAGGGGATTTAAAATGTTTCCTTTTTGGATATTTTTCTGCAATCTGCCGCAAAATTTTACTGATTTTTTTCGTTCAAGCCTGATTGTTGAACACGTTTCACTTGACATAAGTTTTATTTTCGAGGCAGACCATGCAAAGCCAGATGACACAGCTAGTACAGTTATAAACTCTGGTTAGTTTAAAATGCTGTTAATTCCCCCAAAATATTCTCCAACAGCGAAGGAAAAAAAAGCCACTTGTAGCTTCACACTTAGAAAATTTGTTCATTTCTTTGCTGGGTACTGATAATGGACGCGATTGCCCTTGAACCAGTCTGCGTGTTCTAATCTCTTATTTGTGTCTATTGACGTTTGTGCTATTTTAATAATTTATTGATTGAAATTTTAGATAAGTATAAAAATTGGCCAAATTTCCTATGACCAGCCAGAATTTTCTCCAACAGAGAGGGGGGAGGAGGTATAAAAGTCTATTCATATTTAAATACTTGTATTAACAAACTGGGATTGGCAATATGCAGTGGGTGAGAAGGGTGGAGCGAGATTTTACAAAATTTTCAAAGAAGCAAAGTTCTGTTAAACTGATGACATGAATTTAAACAGTATAGATTAGTAAGTAGCATTAGCTGATCAAGATTTTTAAAATGTAAAAAAAAAGAAAAAGGAAAGGAAATGTTGTCAGATGCTAGTTATAAAGCAGTTGCAGAGCGCAAACATATTAGAAGGAAGGTACTTAATAATAATGATGAAGATACACCCGAGTGCCAGAGATAAATTTCGTACAGTCATGTTTTAGATTTTTCACAAACTTATAAGGGAGATTTACTCCCAATAAACTCATTGTGCTCAAGGGGGGCAATTAGGGGCTCAAGCCTCCCCCCTTTGAGATGAGAACTTCCTTGCTTTTAGTGTTTTTTTCTTTGCAAAAATGTAAAAAAAATTCTTTTCTATCCATCAATGAATAATTTATTAAAAATGTCAAATTTTGATATCTCTAATCTGTACTGAAATCAGTTTCCATGAGGAAAATGTTCTGCTAAACCATTGGGAAAATTTTTGAGCAAAACCCCCTTTGAATTTTGCATATGGGTGCCCATGATTGTGCTATAGCCCAGGCAGACAGGGTTGGGAGAGATAAAAACCTCTCACCAGGAAACATCACGAGTTCAGTAATCATGAAAAAAGTTAAAAATGGTCGCATTCGAAAGAGTATCTTTAGAAAAAAATTTGACCCAAATATTGTGTGCCCTCGTTCTTTTGTTTTTGAGATATGGGGGGTCAAAGTCTCGAAATCTTACAAAAATTCGCCAAATTTAAAGACTTGGCAAGAAATGGAAAACACCACGTGATTTCATCGCCTGCGTCTAGCAAGACTCTCATTTCCATTTCTGGTCATCTGCAAAGCGCGTAAACGATGTTTCGAATTAACCCTTTACTTGTGGGGGTAAAATTAAAAAGTAACTATGAAGCCTGTGAAATGGAAACTAGAGAGCTTTATCCAGAGGAGCTACAACTTTATAACGAAATTGAACGTAGGATTTAACTTTTTAATCGTGATAATAATGCATTTCAGAATTTAAGTGCATTTCAAGTGTGTTTTACTTAACTAATTTAAATTTGTACTCTTGTTATGAAATGTGTTGTAAGTAATTAATAATTATGTACGAGAATTAAAATGAATAAAATAAAAAAACATGCTTATTAAAGCTTATATATTGAAAATAAAATGGATAGTTTTTGATGTTGAAAGAACATGATCATGGATTGTAGTATCCCAGCTCTTATTTATTTTTTCAAAAGTTATTATCATTCATGAAGTTTTATTGTCTGACCACTGCTAGCGAAAATGTTTAATTTAAAATCGAAAAAAATAATAATTAAAAAAAGAAAATAACGGATAGTAAATGTCAAAAATTTGCACAGCAAAACTAACGATGTCGGAAATTACTTCATAACAGATTCTTATCAAAAATTTTATAGTCGACGTTCATTACAACAACCCCTGTAGTTCGAAAAAGTCTGTCACTGCAACTGAAAGTCGCTATAACGTAAATGCACATCATATTCCATGTTATTTAGTCATTTTTAAAAATACTGAAGTCACTTTTACCAATTATGTTTCACGTTAAAAGGGAATTCAAATACGAGCAAAATAAAAATTAACACAGTTTTTTTTTTTTTTTTTTTTTGACTTGTTAGAGGGTTTACACATAATTTGAAAACGATACACATAACGAAAAACACACTGGTAATAACTGACAGAAATCGTTTTTTTTTTTTTAAATTTGAGAACATGGTTTGAAATCTTTAAAAATGTCGTTTTCTTCGCATTTAGATACTGTTGAAGAGTTCAGATTTACGACTTTTCAAAAAAAAAAAAAAGAATTTAAAGTGTGTTTTCCGTTTCTCTACGGTTATCATATTTTTTTCAAAACAGTTTCATCATCGAATAAACTCTTTCCGTGGAAATATTTCGCCCGCAGAAGCATAAAAGTTTTAAACATCAGTTTTTTAACAGACAGTCTTAAGAATAACAAAAAATTCCATTGTTTTTACAATAAAATAAAACAAATATTTCGGGCTGTGGCGTTTTCCCCTATACAGTTGCACGTTAATATCCTGGAACACAAGCCCCTAAAAATTTCAATGTCGCTGTCTGTGCCACGACACCCCGCGCCATGGTAGTCACCCCGAGTAAAGAATTAATGTGATATTTCTCACGCGCTTTGGTGGTGACCAAATATGGAAGTGAAATGTCTTGTCAGATGCAGATGTTGAATTCGCGCCGTACCTTCCATTTCTGAACAAAACTCGCTAAATTTGGCGACTTTACTAAAAATTTCGGCAATTTTTAAGACATCATATATCGATAACGTGGTCACGAGGGCACGTAGTTTCAGTGCCATAAACATGTTTTCCAATGCTCTTTCGAATGCCACCAATTTGGAATTTTTTTGAATTTCCTTGATCGTGATGTTTCCTGGTCAGAGCAACCATAAGACATCTAATCCCAGAAACAACAGTAAGACAGGGCTGCACGGAAGTTCAAGAATGAAATTCCCTGACATTTCCAGGTGGTTTTGAGAAAAATTCCAGGTTATTGATGTCCACCTTCTTTTTGCAGCATTAATATATATATCTCAAATTTTGATAAAACTGAACTCATTTTCAAACTTTACATACATAAAAACCAAATTTAATTTACTCAAGCTGAAATAATCAAAAATATATACTAACAAAAGTAAAACATATCCCTATAATAAAGAATTATAAAATAATGTAAATGTAGCATATCTTCTTTTCAATCCCGAGGAGCCACTGCCTTACATCAAGTGGAAAGAGCTGCCAAATAAGCAATTGTGACATCTGTATCACAAAAAATAAAGCTTACTGAAAATAATAGTCTGAACTAAAAACTTGTGAAACCGAAACCTTTTCAATTAGTGCCTTCCACCCCTCCAGGCCAGTACATTCACTGCGCTTTTAGACTTTGGCTTTTAAAAAAAGCATGCATCTTTCAGCTCAACATATTTCCCCTATTTGTTGCTGATATAGTAGGGTTACTCCCCCCCCCCCCCCCGCAATATTTCTGAATGCATTTGCACTTTTTTATTTTTAACCTTCTTTTTTTTATTTATATATATTTTTAATACTTTTTTTTACCGATTTATATATTTTTAATTACTATTTTAAAAGAAAAGTTCTGCGCTCCTGCCAATGAAATACACACACAAAATAAATAAAGTAAAATGAAATAAATAATTTAAATAAAAATAAATCAATGAATTTGAATCAATAAACAAATTTAAATAAATAAAAAAATTAAAAATTCCCCCCCCCCCAATTTTGATGGCGCAGCTTGCACCATAATCCCCCTTTCGGCACCCCTGTCATAAAGTAAAAATTTGAGCAATGATCACAAAACTCTGTTGTGCAGGTTTTTTTTTTTTTTTTATCGCTTACTTTTATTTTGAAAGAAGCGCATTGAAACAGTCATCAAAGATCACTACCAAAATACTAAAAGATTAGCCATACTCTTGGTAAAAAAAGGAACTTTCTAATCGTCTAATGAGCTAAATTTACTCACTGTTATAACATTTAACAAAACTGTTTAGAAGAAAACAATTTCAGTAATTAAATTTAAAGAAAATATAAAACATGAAAAGATTATTTTAGGTATAAGGATGCAGACAAAACAATGTGCGCTGCAAACTCAAAATAGTAAAAACAACTTCAAAATTGCTGACGTAAAAAAGGAGTGTTTAGACAGAGCCCGCTAACTACGAAGACAAAATATACCTTCTGTGCATGTCCACTGACAGCTATGGCACGCCAATGCCAGAGAGTGGATAATAAGAACTTCAGGGGGAAGAAGAAAATAGGAACTACAAAACAACCAATTGCAGCAGGAAAGAAATTATTCTTCTTGACGTCATTAGCGCCATGCTATCTAAGAACGATCAGAAAATAAAATAAGATCCCCTGACATTTCCAGAAATGTATGTTATTTTTCATTTTCCCTGACATTTCCCCGACCATTTTCGGCCATATTCATTTTTCCTGACAATTCCAGGTTTTCCCGGTGCATGGCAACCCTGTAAGATATCCTTCTGTTGTTCTGAGGCGACGATGTAGTGACAAATCAAGACCATTTATAGGTAAGAAAACATAAATTTGTGATTAATAAATGGCACATCACTTCTACTCGAGGACTTTCACTGACCTTGTAATAACGACATATACATTGTGGTTAGGTCCCCATCTTGGAAGAGCACCTTTTCCACGAAGTCCAGTCCTTCCCATTGGATTCCTAAAAATTAAAAGATTAATGATAAGCGTGCGAAACCCGATAATGAAGAATAACAACTTCTCAGACATACAAGGTGTTTTATAAAAGATGAGCAAAACTTGAAGAGGGGATAATGCTTTAAACAGTTATTGTAATCATATGTCACTAATTTTTCTTTTTTAAATTAATAGTAATTAGAGTGTTTTTGGAGTCATATAACATCACCCTTTTCACCATCCAGTGGATTTGCCTTAAGATTCCCACCATACATTCTTTGATAAAAAATTTGCTTGGATGTATACCACCTAAATTTTTGACTACTGCTTATAAAACACACCATATTTAATTTGCATAAAAACTATTGCACTATAAAGTATTATGGCTACTCTAAATTTAAACATGATTGTATGTGAGAAACAAAGGATTTTTTTTTAAGAACTTAATTGTTTTCTTTCAGTTTTATATTTGTATTAACTCCTAACTTTTTCATCACTTTATTCCACAATGTTTATAATACAGTCTAACTTTGTTGATCGAACACGCTTAACACAAATTGCTGCTAAGATGAACTACACATTTGCGATTCCTGTCCTCTTTGTTGCTTATTGTTTTTCGAATTAGACGAACTATGGTTAAAACCTATTGATTTTAAAGGTTTCTTTGAGTTAAGTATAATGAGGTTCAGCTGTAGTACAGAAAGAAGTATGGGAACTGATAAGGCTGAACCAAAAAACGATTATATTTTGAAAAATATAGATGTCAATACTTCCACAAGTCCACATTTCATTTAAAAAAAATTCCTGATATTAATTCCATCCTGCCATATATACACAGCAATTTTATACAACAACAATTCACCATTGATTTGGCAAATTTTGTTAAATGTTATGATTTTGTTAAATGTAAAAGACATTCGACAAAGATCCTGCTTTTGTCGGATGTCTTTCCATCCATTAGCTCATTTTCTTTGCATTGAAAAAGGCGTTCCTTGTAACGTTGTAACACGTGTCTGCAGTAATCTGCAATTTGTGCTTTTTGACATTGTTATTTCTTTTTTTTACTTTTTAGCACAAAAGGTATTTATTTAACTTAAACATGATCTTGTTAGTTTCATTTATTTAGTTCCTTTTTATTTTCAAAATTGCTACAATTATAATTATGTAAATGTCTGCATATATGGTCCAGTTTTTTGTGCCTTACTTCTATACAAATTTTCAAAGCACTATATAACATAACATAACACTCCATTTTTAAATGCTATCTTGCCGAATATCCACTATAATATTAAAATCTGTTCGCGTCTGTCTATCTGTCTGTCTGAAGATCGATCTTCTCGAGAACCGCTGCGAATCGAGAGTCGAACGAGATACCAATCAATTTGAAATTTTCCAAAGAAAACAATAGAACCAGTCTCGTAACTGTATGACTTTAATTAGCGGCTATATTAATTAAAACGTTAATTAACATAACGTTATTCAGGAATTTTTATTTCTTTCCTGTTGCCATTTTGCGTATGGGTGAGCCAATAAAATTCTAATAATTGCTTTAAAAGATTTTTTTTTGGCTGCTGTCCAAATCTTAAAACAACGTTTCCATCTAGAATTTCATTTTAAATTAGTTCAAAATTGGTTGCTCTATTCGAACATAGCCTTTATTTTATCGAATCTCCTTTTTTTATTTTTTTACACTCAATGTTCTTAACTCTTTTCAGCATATGAAAGTTGTTTCTTTAGATATGTTTATTGATTGTAGTGTAAGTTTATCATTCACCGGCCTCATATTTTGGTACATTTAGGATGTGCGACTAATTATGTTTATTTTGTTGAACTTTTTCCCGTCACCTGGGTGAGTTTTCGAATTGTAATAACTCTCTTTTTCCTTCCTGTTTCTATTTTTAAAATGCAGTTTGTATCGCTAAAAGAACACATTAAATTAATATTGTTTGGATTTCTTTTTAACCCCCTTGTGGTTGGCCAGTCCCAGAATTACATGTTAAATGCACAAAATATCTCGTCATTAACTGCAAGATGGTTAAGTGAAACAGATCTGAACAAAAAAGATTGTTTTTAAGGATTTTAACTAAAGCTTAATTCGAATCTGATGACTTGGTATTAAATTAATGCTTATTGGTATTTATTAAGTCTTGGTGCTTTAGTTTCACGTAAGCAACCAAAAAGTATGTGTCGTTTTATGTAAAAATCTGATCGTAATTGTACATAAATATTTCAGATATAGTCTATCAGATTTAATTCATTTTAAAGTGAGCACAGATTATAGTTGATAATGCATATATTTTCATCTTTTGTGCTAATTGAAAATACTCATAACTTGTATCATTGATAACTATGATTAACGTTAAAGAGATTTTTTCCAAAAATATGCTCTACTGGTATTTTGCAAACCTTGCATTACACGTATTTATTTATTCCTTAGCGCTTTAGGAACTGATGTCAGAGTAATACAAAACATCAATTGGACATCTCTTTCATTTTTTAAGTAGCTCGTGCAACACTGGGCGCGCAGCTAGTATAGTTAAATAACGAGACAAGAGCCCAAACCAAAGCCGGTGGCCACAAATTACCATTTGTTACACCAACGAAAGAAATTTTCTTGTCAAAATTTAGTACAGTTGAGACAAGTTTAAAATATATATATATCATAAAGTACTCCTGCAATTGATGGCTGGCATACTTATTCGTAAGACAAATACATTCAAAGTTACACTTGAAATTAACTTTCCCAAAAGGGAAAGTGAGTGATCAGGGAAATGGAAAAAATAAAAACATGTCGCACATAAACGTGCAAAAACGCAGCTCATTTCACCATATAGTAATGAAAATATCGTTTTCAATCTTTCTACTTCTTTTATTTAATGGTATTCTACTAGTTTGTGCTTTTGACATCGAATTTTAACATGAATAGGCTGATTTTGGTACTGAATCCTGGAAAAAGAAATGTACGTTTGAAATGAAAGTAGATATCTACTAAGTTAAATCAAGAACTCTAATGGTTTAATTATTTTCAGCTAATACCGAAAATACCAGCATTACAAAATTGCAAAACAGCTCGAAAAGCCAGTATTCGGTATACCGGTATTGCAATCACTAATGCTCGTTGAATATTTGATACTCCTCTTATTCCTATATTTTACGCTTTTTTGTGATCATACCATATACAGTGAAACCTGTTTAAGTTGACCACTCTCTGTGCAGTACTTTGGTGGTCAACTTAGACAGGTGGTCAACTTATAAAGGGCGGTAATGATTTTTTTTTTTTTTTTGTCATTTCTTGCACCATGTATTCATTTTTTGAGTAATTCACCGTTATTCTTTCTGTTCAACTTACTTTCATTATTTAACATTATTGAAAGTGAAACAATAATTAAAAATACTATTCAAATATTTTTTTTTCTTGTTTTTAACTACATTAGACACTGTAGTTTTAGAAATTCCATATGTGCCGGCTAATTTTCTCTGGCTTTCTCCATTTTCAATTAATTTTAAAATATAATATTTCATACTTTTTATTAATCTCAAGTTCAACTAACATTCTTTTTCAAGCGTTTTTTGTACAACTTATAGCACAAAGAGCAATAAGCGCGACTCTCCCAGTTCATAAAGGCAAAATTAAAATGTAGGACCAGATCTGCGTACCCGCAGTGCGAGGGGCCCACATCCTTAAAGGGGCTAACGGCCCTAGAAATTGAAGAAAAAATAGAAAAAAAACTAGCAATAAGACTTATTTACTTTACAAATAGACACTGCTGGCCACTAGGGAGGGGCCCTACATATTTTGTTGCAGGGGGGCCCAAAATGTATAGATCCGGGCCTGCTCTTTTTAGCACAATTCCTGTGTTGCCACAACACACTGCAACTTAAAGAAAAGACTTGAAACTTTTCTACTGACACCAATTTTCATTGAACAGAGTAGTACAAAAAGCTATCTCAAATAGAACAACAAATGAAAAACAAGTTTAGAGAATAAAGAGCAGCATAAGTTTTACGCTGCTGGTTTAGTTAGTAAAATGCTAGTCTGTCATCAAAGCATTTAAAGCATTTTTGGAAAGCTATAAAAAATAAATAAATAAATAAATAAATAAATAATAATAAAAAAATAAATAAATAATATAATAAAATAATTTGCTGAAGAAAGTTTAAAAAAATAAACCAAGTGGTCAACTTACAAAGGGTTTTTTACAATATTCCAAACCAAATTTGGCATTCATTAGTGGTCAAGATAGACAGGTGGTCAAGATAGAGAGGTGGTCAAGTTACAGAGGTTTTCCTTCATTATATGAGATAGGACTAATTCCGTTCCTAACAAAAATGGTCGACATAGACAGGTGGTCAACTTACAAGGGTGGTCAACTTTACAGGTTTTACTGTATAATGGATGATTACAAGAGAAAGAGTGGAAAACAATTTTGATGGAGACAAAAATTCCAAGAATTAAAAAATTAGATCCTGATGAATACATACAGTGGGGCCTTTTTTTTATGTTATTATTATTTATAATTTTTACTGGTCTTACCCTCCTATTTGGTTCTATCTGCGTGAAAAATAATTACTGTGAAGTTTGAACTCATAATTTTAACATTTATTTATAGCTCAACGTATTCTAAGTTCTGTATATTTTTGATTTTATGCAATAAATGTATGAGAAAAAAAAGCTTATGCTAGAATCATAGCATAATTTTATTTCATTGAAATATCTAGCATTTTGTAAGTTCAAAATTATAAGGCAAAAACAATGTGTTTAAATAGGGATGGACTGGTGCTTCCAAACTGTTTTTGAAATGGGGATAACGTCGGCAATGTTTGGCAACAACCGACAACAAGAATTATTGCAATTGATCATCAATGTGTGTCATATTCTCATCATTTTTTTAAGTAATACATTAATATCTTTCAGCAAGATTATTAACAGCCGGAATTCTTTCAATTATCTTTAGAGCTTTGTGACAATCCTCCTGAAATTCCAACATTTGTAGATTTGCGTGAATGAGTATATTGGGTAAGCTCATTCTTTCAAATAATGGAGCTAAGCCCAAAAATGAAATTTGCGGGCATAATTGTAGGGTATTTTGCAGCATTATTTCCTCATTCACTTCTTTCACGGCTTAACAGCACCCATAATGAATTCTACAATGTGGTATCGACATTCGAGAAATAATAATTTTTTCATTTTATTTTTCCAGTAAAACTGGTGAAATAGCTTTCTTCTGTATTCATGCTTGTTTGGTCAAAACACAGCATATTAAAAAAAAACCTTGTCCTGCATTAATCGCAACAACTTATTAAAAATATTTTTATGTTTACAAAATACATTCCATGGCTATTGTTAAAGAAATGTAAATAAAATATTAATTTTATAATGCAATTAATTTTTGAAAGTAGAAAAAGTAATCATATTTGTGATTATTTTGAACCTTTGCCAAAACAATTGGCAATGATACAAACTTCATCTGCTTTGAGCTACCTCTAAATATGATTCCAGTTATATAAAATTACTAGAAAGTCGCCCGTCATGGGGTATGACGGGTGAAAATTTGCTTTTACATTTGAACGCAGCCATTGCTTGTTTGGTGATATTTTGGTAGTTTTAAGTTTTAACCCTAACTCCAGTGAATTAATCCCATAGAGTGAAGAAATTAGCTATAGAAAGGCCCCGCTATACTAAGAAATTGAAACCGTAAGTTGCACCACTATATCCCAAGATCCTTAGCTTCTTGCTAAATGATCCATTCTCGCGAAACATTATCATAACATGGTCAATGTATTATCCTATCATACCATGTCCATCATCGCACCAATGTATCCCATAATTCCTGCTTCAATTCCATCTCCTTTTTAACATAGACGGGGCCTCTCTATGTATATTTCTTTACTCTATGTTTTATATTGATATTAATCATAGCTTTTGCTAAGTTACAGACTGTATTTGAACTTCAAAAAATGTAAACAAATTTAAATACTATGTCTCTGAGTTGAAGCTACATAGTCACAACACCGGTTCAGACGTTTGTCCCATGACAGCACTAAATTAGAGATCTCCCTGCGGTAGAATTCTTCCGGTTGCCTATGGAATCTCTGTCGGACTGCACATTCTTGGCTTTTGTACTGCCAGAAACTTCTTCAGTGGACCAAAATCGTAAAAATCACTAGGGGCAAGGTGTGGACTGCAGGTGCATTTAACTGTGAATTGCAATGGGCTTTTGTCCCTTGCTCCATACAAAATGAATAACACTTCGCTACTCATAAGCTGTGGACGTCTAAAGAACAACTGTCATCTTAAATGACTGATAGCAGCTCCGTACTTTGGATCAAAAGGCAGATACGGCTGGTATGGTTCAAGGAACTGTCGCTCCTGGAAATGTATATGTTCGCTTTGTATTCACAGCCGTATTTTGGTTGAAAAAAAATAGGGCAAAGACTTTTTGATTTGCCCTCCTACCATGTTTATGCATTACTTAGGTTTACTTAACCTGCTTATTCAAAAAGTATTTTTCATTAATAAATTGCTATTACATAAATTATGGGTTTATTCAACTCACTTTGGAACATCATGTTGATCAAGTTTATATTGAATTCGTCTCCCATTTACATCAGTCGTCCATGTATTGCGATTTTGATAAATACCAGTTGAATCTACAGTCTCCATGTTCCACATGAATGATGGCAATTCAGACTTTTGAATTTCATTTTGCTGCAAACTTAAATAAAAACATTGCAAATTGTTTACAAATATGAAATGTACACTTAGAAATTATCAGTTAAATAGTCCCAACTAGATTTAGTTATAAATAAAAGAAAAGTTTTTCAAGATTAACTTTCTAAGTAAGGAAACGAACAGAGCTCGAAAACATAGCTCGAGATTTTAAGGAAGTTACTTGACTAATTGCACAGAAGTTTGGTTAAAACCTAACTAAGAGTATGATGTTCAGCATTGGTCACCTTCTCTTAAAATCCAACTTTACTCGAAAGCATTCAAAGCAAAGCTGCATAATTAGGCTATCATTTACAGGGCTGTAAAGTCGGAGGGAAAATGACAGACTCTGACTGTTGAAATTTTAGAGATTTTTGACTCTGATTCAGACTCCTTTACCCCAAAATCAGTCCAACCCCCACTCTGACTCAGTGCCTCTCAAAGCCCTGCTCATTTAAAAGAATAAAGAGTGGGAAATAGCTATCCAAAACAATGTATTTATATATATGTGGGTAGGTTGTACTTTTTACCAAATAGGTGGGCTGAAAAGTTCATAGACTGACACATAGATGGCGTCAATCGAATTAAATCCATGTTATTTTTAGTAAGTACCAACCTTCAAAAGATAAATTTATTAATTTCACAGTTGTCGGACACTGATTTGTGAGATATAGCGCTTAAAGTGAAGTAACTTTTATTATTGTGCAAAAAATGGGTAATAAAGAATTTCGTGCGTTAATGAGCATTGAAGATGATGCATGCACTGGACGCCCCAAAGAGACTGTTACCAACAAAAATGTCAAAAAAGTCCACAAAATAATTCTGAATGATGGTAAAGTGAAGTGGACTGAGATAGCCGAGACTCTAAATATATCAAAGGAACATGTTGGGCATATTGTACATGAGTATTTGAACTTACGAAAGCTGTTAGCACATTAGGTGCAACTCATGCTCACAATCGATCTAAAGCAACAACACTTTGATGATTTGGAACAGTGTTTATCGATATTCAATCATAATAAAGTCGAACTTTTCCATCGGTGTATTACTATGGATGAAACACGGCTTCATAACTACACTCCAGAGTCCAATCCACAGTCAGCTGAATGGACTGAATGCGATGAACCAAATCCAAAGCGTGGAAAGACGCAATAGTCAGCTGGCAAGGTTATGCTATCAGTATTCTGGGATACACATGCTATTATATTCATTGATTATTTTGAAAGGGTCAGACCATCGACAGCGGTTATTATATGGGGTTGTTGGAGTGCTTGAACGATGAAATCATGAAGCAACGCCTGCATCTGAAGAAGAAAAAAGTTCTGTTTCATCAAGATAAAGTATCATGTCACAAAGTGATGAAAACCATGGCAAAATTGCATGAATTAGGCTATGAATTGCTTCCCCATTCACTGTATTCTCCAGATTTAACCTCCAGTGACTTTTTCTTGTTTACGGACATCAAAAGAATGCTCGCTGGAATGAAATTAAGCACTGATGAAGAGTGAGTTGCCGAAACTGAGGCCTATTTTAAAGCTAAAGAGAAATCATACTATAAAAATGGTATTGAAAAATTGTATGGCCACTATAATTGCTGTATCGCCCTCAAAGGCAACTATATTGAATAATATAATCAAATTTTACCGAAAAAATATGTTTTACTATCTCAGCCTACGAAATTTTCAGCCCAACTGTTACAATATGCATTAAGAATATAACATCACCTAAAAGAAAAAGGTGGATATTGTTATGAGTCCAGCCATTTCAAGAAATTTTTTAAATGATGACACAGTTCTTGAGAAAACACAGGAGATTTATTTACAACTATGTACAAGAAATATTGTTAGCAACTGCTAAATTAACCATAGCAATTAGGCAAATATCAATAAACACCGTAAACTCAACGGTCACACACGTATTTACATCAAAATACAAGAAAACACATTGCAAAGTCTAATACACACAGAGCTAAATACATGCTCTCCAGCGCACGTCTGATACGATGCACAAGCAAAACTAACTCTCCCATTCAAATGCCACATGGCTTTTATACTGCTTTGAAAAGTTCGACAAAATTCTACAACTTTCTCATATTTTCTTTTTATTCTATTCACAAATCTTATCATTCAGAAATGAGGGGAACATATACTTTTTACAGGTATCCGTAGCTTTTTACAGGTTACATTGCTAAGATACGTAATTTTAAATGAAAAATAATGGAATAAGCGCGTAATTTAGCCAGATTACAACAAAATAATTACAAAAATAATTACTATTTACAAAATTTATAACAATATCTTACTGTTATTCCTGGGATTAGATGTCTTACTGTTGCTCTGAGACAACGATAATACAGTGAAGCAACGTTTATACGTTTTTCTTTTATACGTTTTTATCAATTATGCGTTTTTTGAATTGGTACCTGCAGAGTTTAATACACATTAACCTATATCTATTACACATTTTTTCATTTACTTTTTTTTTTCATACAGTCCCTTCAAAAACATATAAGCGGTGCTTCACTGTATATGCTTTGCCATCCCTCCCGAAGAATTTTTTTTTAATAATAAACCTGGTTATTAGTTTACTAAATGAGTTTTCATATTTAGATCCAGATTCTAGACTTAAAATGTACATAGTCTGGCACAAAAGAGAGTCAAATGGATGACGTTTTTACAAATTTAAATTTATTACAATTGAAGACGTTGCTAAGGTAAATTTTCCACAGATAGCATAACCAAAGGTTATGATTTTGAGCTATTCAAATCCTAGGCAATTCGTGAAAGTTAAAAAAATTACTATTTCCAAAAAGTTTCAAACATTTGGAATAGTCTGTCAGAAGCTAATGTTACTTGAAATGGGGTTTAATTTTGAGAAGGCAGTTGATTGATCTTATCATTAGGCCAACATAAATGACCTATAGTTGCGACAAACCTAACCTGGCAGCTTTGTAATGCTGTGATTGGGATCTGAATAGCCTTCATAATGCTACCGGTTAGGTTTGCTCAAACTATGCACGTGTAGCATATGCATTTTAGCGCACAAACTAAATTTCTTTTTAAAACCACATTAAACTATTATTTGATGTATTTCCCATGATATGCTACAAACTCAACTCATACAATAATTATACTCACACAAGTAGATCCTCATCAACATATGGCCTTTGATTGCTTGGAAATTCATCTTTTGTCATGGTAAAAGTAGGTGGATCATAGTGCTGCCACATAACTTCCCACGGCACATATTTATCAGGAACCGCAAAACGCTCAATACGTGTTTTGGGATAAGGTGATTCCCGTGATAGTGAATGAATGCATGTGATACTGTGAATATCTAAAATGGAGAAACCTTTATTGAAAACATCACAGTGTATATGTGACTGAAAATTGGATAACAGTAATGAAAAAGTAGGTTTGTTTACTTAAAATACACAAGTAGAAAATTTATAACTAAAATCTAAGCTTGATATTTCTAACCTCCTTATTTCGAAACCCTTGATGACTCCCAAAAAATATATTCCTCCATTATTCTTCAATATTCTTAAATATTATATTGACATTCAAAAGTTGTTGCTGAACCGTAAGTACAGGCTATTTTGACCCTAGGGTCCTTTTTTGGCTTACATTCAAAAAAAGATACAGCGTTCTCTGCTAAATTTCAGGAAAGAGTTTTCAAACTAATTTTGTCAGTATCTGCCCACGCATGCAATAATGTATACCAAGCAGTTTGATAGCTCTTACCAAGAAGCAACACTAGTGGTTTTGTATTTCTTGTGCTAACACGTCTTTATAACCTGTCAAACTTTTACATGTGGAAATAATTATACATTTGCTAAGAGTTTGGTAAGTACCTATTTAATAAACATTGTTTAATACTTTATGCTGTAGTAGAGTGGTATTTGTCATTTCTATCAAGCTTTTAATTAAAAACTTTTACAATAACAACAGATCTCCAACATCAAACGTTTATGATGGTCAATATCTTTATTACACTCCATTTTCCTACTTTTTAAAACTTATATTTTCAAAAAAATAATAGTGGTACAGCATTCTCATTTCTTTTTTTGAAAAGGAGGAAGAAAAGTTGGAAACAAAGTTTCAAAACTTTTTTAAAATTTCTTTACCCAAGTAAAATAAAAAGGAATTTCTTCGGATTTTAGTCGCTTTTTCACTACAATAGTTGCTGCATGTTAAAACTGAGTGCAAAATAGTCGTTTCTGCCTATATTTCAGCAAATATAGGCACCACAGTTGCCTTTGCCTAAAAATAGTAACTTTAGTTGCCTTTTTAGTTGGTAGTGGCAGCAGTGGAATCTGATTATGGTAACTGTGATGTGAATGGTGAACTTTGACTGGTGTTTTCAAATTTCTCAGTGACTTGTTTTACACTTGAATTGTATATCAATCTTAATATAAAGCTTTTGACTATTATTTTAAAAATATAGCTCATTTTGGGGGGGAGGGGGAGAGTATTTGCCATTTCTATTTTTTCTTCCTCTTATCATTTATGGTGTTATTTGATAAGATCATGCATTGTGTTTTAATTCAACACTATACCTGTTGCTTTAGAACTTTCTAATTTATAATGTGTCAATGTAAAAACATTTCCTGCTCTGGAAGTGACTGCAGCAACAATGGGCTTGCAGGCAACTTCCTTCAAACTTAATCTACAGGCATGCCAGTCTTGAACCATGTATTTGTCTACATTTGTAACATTTTTAGAGAAAAGAAGAGAGGGGGGGGATTATACTTATAATTTGTCATTGTTTTGAATAAGGGCAAATATTACAGACAAAATCTGCATTTAGCTATAATAATAATGATTTTTAAATTTTGAGAAATTGAAATTTAGAAATAATGAACCACATCAGAAAGTATATGAATGATAAATTTAAAACAATCCACCATGTTGATTCATACCATAACGTCTTTTTGATCTATACTTCAAACTTTCTAGTTGAGCATGTGAGGTTGCAATATGAGATTCCAAATGACTAATTTGGCTTTTAGTCTTGTAGATGAGAAGCTCTGTAGAATTCAAATCATCCGTCAAACTTGATAAACTGAAAAGGAATGCCAAAATTTGAACGCTTCAGTTTGAAATTTCAATTAAACAAAATAAAATTTATGAAAAGTTTTTAAACTGATAACAAAAATACAATGCATTAAAAAATGACTCACATATTTAATTCTGTTTCAGTATACTTTTCTTTTTCTTTCCTATATTCACTCTGACCATAATAGTCACTAGCCAATTTCTTCCAATAAGCCAATTGAGAGCTTAACTTATACATGCCACTGAAGTTACTTCCCTACAGAAGAACAACAGAAAATAAGACCTCATATTTAAAATATAAAATCGATAATTGCATACACATCAGCCAATCGAAATACAGAATAGCTTTATAATCATAATATAAATAGGTTGTTATGAAACACGACAATTGTTTTCAGCTACTTTTAAGCTTTTTTCAAAGAATATGTGAAACAGTTTCCTCTAAAGTAATTTAATTAGCCAAAGCAAATATTAGAAAGGCAAATGCAGATAATATGTAGCGGGGTGGCAGTTCAAAGGCATTTTAAATGGAGCTTCCCAAAACAGATTTCGAAAATTCACTCCGCAGATATGAAGTAAGACTTTTCAACCAGAAGCTCACACTTCTTTGCATTGAAAAAGGTGTACCTTGTAACATCAAAACACATGTCAGCCATAATTTGCAGTTTTTGTGCTTCAAAACATTGGATAATTGATTCTTTTAATTTTAACCCGGGAGAACTTGCGGTACTTTTCGTCACACGAAAGCTCGCCGGGGGCTCCGTAGGCCCGGAGTGATTATTTCAGTAAATTGAGTTTGCAAAATAGAAAAAAAAATTGTGTTTTCAACACTGAATTATAAACAGATAAACAGCCTCTAAAATATAAGAAAATTTAAAATTTGATAGAAAATTACTGACTTAAAATGTAAGAAAAACATTTTTTAATTGTAAAGGCAGAACTTTGTTTGGATTTTCTTTTTTTTAAATATATGTTTAAATGTATAATACATTGCTTGCTTTCAATAGCACAGTCAAAGTTTATCTTCTGTTCAGGGTGCCCATCCCTCCCCCCCAAGCTCAATGGCGCAAATTCCCCCCCCAAAAATTTTCTCGCTTTCGAAGTCGGGTTAAACATAAGTTTTTAAAGTGTCTAATTTCCAGTCGAATTCACGGGAGGAGGGGGGGGTAGCGCTAATAAATACCATTTGACCTTAAATATTGTTGGATTGTTCCACCTCGCCTTCCCAAAATTTACAAGGTGGACCTTGAGTAAACAAGTTTTGGAGACCCCTGAGTTTTGCTGCACCATTTTTCCCCCAAACGTATGAATAATTACAGGGAGAGTGGATTCAACTTTCTGTTTAGGGATGGAGTCATTACTAGATGTATGCAATATGAACCCATAGGCGGATTTTGAACCAAGTTCCTGGGGGGGGGGGGGCAGGTTTTTTTTTTTTTTTTTTATTTTTTTTTAGTTGTGTTGATTACAACTGGCTGGATTTAGACTCTACGTGTCCCTAAGCCATTTCAGGTTTATGGGTCTCTTTAGTAGCCCGGACAACTTTTCTGTCGGTGACAAAAAAAAGGCCATTTTATAAAGTCCTTCTACTCCCCACTATGCTTTAAACATAAGGTCTAAGGTGGCATAGAATATCCCCAATTTTAAGGGGTCCGGGAGCTTCTCCCCCGGAGGAATTTTTCTAAAACAGAAATAAAATTCTGCTTTTTGAAGCCTTATAAGGGGTTAATTGGAACTACAAAAATATCGGAAACAAATAGCAAAATATTCTTTTGCAAATTACGATAATACACAATAAAAATTGTTTTCGGGTTGACAAATAAATGACAGCATTCCTCAAAGAGAAAAAGCGAGGAAGAAGAGAAGATTATGCATTGTTACTTGCTTATACATTGGTTGTCGATTCAATTCAATTAGTTTTTGATCTTGCATCCAACCCACCCCACAAATACAACAACGAATTATATACAAAATGATCAATAGTAAAAAATGTTTTAAAAGAAATGATGTATACACATAGGTAACAAGAGAGCAATATTGGCTACCCATTTGGACAATTAATAATTTATGCACTTGATAAGAAATAAAATTGAAGCACACTTTGCTTAGGAATTTCAAACACTCATCTATACTCCGTTTCAAGAACTCGAGAACAAGTAAAATTATTAAAGGCACTTCATTTTCCCTTTCCAGCCCTTGAAATTAAGTATTAGATTGTACAGTTTTCTATTTTAAGTTTAAAAAAAAAAAAAAAAAAACCTAGATTTCTCATTACAACAACTTTTTTTTTCAATTAAAAGCAGTGCAAAAAACGAAAAAAAATAGAGGTTAGTGTTTTTCTTCCCCCCTGCGCTGAACAGATCAACAATATGCAGTACGCAAAGCAATACAAAAGAATTTCCAAAATTACTGCATTTGGGAAACAGCAATATATGAAACATGTGAGTCACAAAAATTTATCTCAAGTAATGTGTTACAGAAACGTGAGAACCATGATTTTTACATTTTTCATGCAGGAAGCGGCAAGGAGCTAAATTTGACACATATCGACATTTCTCCCCCTTCCCCCTCCCATATGTTATAAATTAAGTTTATGGTTTGTAGACACACTTTTCCAAAATTTCAAGGTTTTCAAGCACTTTAAAAACAAATTAATGTTTTTCAAGTACTTTTCTTTTTTTAAAAAGAACAAATGATGAAATTTTCTGGAGTTGGAGGCCTTCAACAAAATGAGTGCCCTAAGCTATAGCTAGTTTAGTTTATAGGTAAATCCGTTTTTTTTTTTTTTTTTTTTGAAATCTTTGTTTCAGTTTCTGATTTGTTGAAACAATAGTCGATTATTTTAAGTATTTTCAGCTGATTACATAGCTTGTGCGGTCGATATTTTTAGTCATGTACTTGCCCTAATGGTTTTCAATAGTCGTTTTCAACACATTTCAGCAACCCAGGGAAAGCCTTACTCTCTTGTAATACAGTGTATGGTGTGTGTGTGTGTGTCCCCCCCCCCCCCATCAGAGAAGGGCAGTCACTATTCTCTACGACTTCACTTCTGAACTATTCAAAAAAAAAAAGACGAAATTGTAGTTTCAAAACCAGTTTTAGACCATCTCTGGTGATGTTTCGGGGAAAAAAGGCTCGATGGCCTCTTTCCGGTAATTTTTCAATACTTAAACTTCAAAAACGCAATTCTAGATAGTCTCTACCGTTGTGTTAGGGAGAGGAGCGGGTTCGGGGGCTCTCCTCCGAAGAGTTTTCAAAATTGTAGATCTAAAAGCGCAGTTTTTGACTATCTGTGGTAATGTTAGGGAAAAAAGAGATTCGGGGACTTTCCCCCGGAAAATTTTTGCGATAAAAGTCTTAAAAACCCTATTTTAGGCTATCTATGGTTAGGGGACAAGCAGTTTTCTGAAATTGATCATCTAAAATTACAATTGTAGCTGACCTTTGTGATGTTAAGAAAAAGTTTTCGGAAGCTCTCCCAGAATTTTCTCGAAATTGAAGCCCTGAAAATGAAACTTAAGACGATCTTTAATAATGTTGACGAGAGTGGGGGAAAGGAGAGTGACGCTCCACTTAAATTTTCGAACTTGTAGCTTTTTGTAAATACGCAGTTTCGATAAATCTTGATTAGGGCCGTCGCTAGGTCAAAAAACTAGGTGGCGGGGGGGGGGGGGATGTACGCATTTGGCAGACCCTTAATTATTTCAAAAGCATGTTCCAATATGCTGAGAGAGATTTAGCTTTTGGTTTAGCAGGAATAGTCATTTTACTGGACCTTAGTACTAGCAATATAAATGTAATTGTAAAGAGAATATTCAATCAGAAATAGGGGTGTCAGAGGGCTACCTCCTGGCATTTTTTCGAAACTGAAGATACAAAAACGCAGCTTTAGACTATATTTTAAGTTGGAGAGGAAGTAGAGAGGAGGTCCAATATATCCTCTCCCGATAATTTTTACCCAAATTTAGGTTCCCAAAACACAACCGTACGTAAAATTTGATTATGAGAGGGGGTCCGGGGACTCTCCTCCGGAAATTTTTCAAGATTGTTAGTTGAAAAACTGGGATTTAGACGACCTATGGTGATGACTCGGTGTCATCCCATGATAAATTAGTTTTGGTTGTGTCAGGTAAAGGGGGGGTCCGGGGGCTCACCCCCGGGGAAAAATTGAAAATTTGATAATGTTCGTGGAAGGCGAGTTTCGGTGCCATTCAACCGGGAGTTTTTCGAAATAGATACTCCAAAAACGCAATTCTAGGATTGTCTTTAATTGTGTTAAGGAGATCAGGGGCTCTCTCTTTAAAAATTTTCAAAATTGCAATTCTAGAAACGCAGTTTTAGATTATTCTTGATGATAAGGATGGTGTTATTCAGGCGTTATAGTGAGAAGCGCTCTCCTGAAAGTTTTCCAAAATTGAAGTTACATAGTTAAAAAGGATGAATAGCACACAGATACCCTGTGACATATATTCTTCGGAAATTCTTAAAAATGGATTCAGCTATTCAGCACATATGGAAAATCAAAAGTCGAGAAATTCAACGAATCAAATATCTTTCTATGCATATCAGATACCTTCTAAGCTTTCATCAGCGAAAACCAACATCACTGAAAGTTTTAAAAAAATCATCTAATGGTAAATTGAACCAATCAGTTTAAAAATGGTAGAGAAGATGACAGTGAAGTGAAATGAGAAAAATTCTACATAAACTACAATTATTTTATGAAAAAACTATAGTAACTGTCGATTAGAGGGATTAAAAATATGTTATTCGAAAACTTCAAAACTAGCTCTTAATGATTGTCAAGATGCAAATGAATCAATGAAAGATCAGTGCATAGTGGTCAGAATTATTACAAACAATACATTAAGGAGAGGGGAAAACTTTTTATTTTAGTCATTTTTGATCTCTCTCCCTCTCATCACTGTCACACGTATTCATCATGCAGAATTGTGCTACTTCCGGAAGATTTATAATAAATTAAATAGAAATCAAATCGTCTGATCAAGCTTTGAAACGGGCACCAACTCCATCCCGTCTCTGATGTTCCCTCTTATTGAAAAGAGACACGGATATTAAATTTTGAAAAGAGGAAAGCGAAAAATGTATTACTTATGCATCTATTTCTTGTTGAATAAGTTTAAAAAATTTTTCCCTACCAAAAATCAAAAATTTCATGTTCTAAAGAAAATCAAAAACTTCTGGAAAAAAAAATCCCCCCCCAAAAATTTTGATGGCGCAACTTGTGCCATAATCCCCCCCTGTGGGCACCCCTGCTTCTGTTTCCTTTTTCCTGCGAAAAAGTGCTTACACCGACACTACGTATGAATACGTACGAATGTATTCCGATTGGCAATAATATTAAGACCCTGGCTTTAATAGGGGTTTTAATCCCCCAAATAACAAGTCTAAACTTAGAACTAGAAATTTTCATTTTGATACTTTTAAGTTAAATGTTTGGGCATTTTAAATTTGATTTAAATTTCAAATCCCAAGAAATATATAAGTCAACACACTTATTTTTCTCATAAATGCAGCACTGTTATTTGTTAAAGGAAATTACTTTAGGGTCATTTTTATATAAACTTGAATGTCTCAAAACAACTTTGCCTACAACATTAGTAATGTAAATCGTAAATTACTTTATTTTACACTTGAGCTGATCATGTAAAAATAAAATACCTTTTTTTTTCTTCTTATCTTGAATTTTTACAACATTTTCTACAGAGCTTACGGAGTTCCTGGAAGACAATGGCGAAAATACTAAATATATTTAAAGGTGGGGGGAAACGTAAGGAATGTGCTGCACGATGAATCCAAATCATAGCGGTTGAAATTTCCATATTGAAGCACTTTGGGGTCCTATTTTTTGCACTTGTGTTGCTGGGGGGGAAAAAATTACATTATAATTTTACAATAACATTACCATACCAACTTCAAACATAAATTAACATAATTTTCATACATGCCAACAGCTCTGCTTTGAGCAGAATTTCCCTATTTTTGATAATTCAAAATTCATTAAACAAAATAAAATAATCACATTTTTACTTCCTCATTTAAAAATGATTTTCTCCGATTTAAAATGTTTTTGATACTTGACATAGTAGTTAACTTTAAAACGCCTGAATAAGCCTTAATACTTTAATAAGAATTTCAAAAAGCAGACTTGCCTACCTTACAAAACAGAAAAAGCAGGAGAAACAAAATGAAAAAGAGGGAGAATTTTTTTTTTTTTAACTTGGAACCAGACCAGTACAAAATTTACAAGTTTTCATTTTTTCAGACATAAATCATAGAAGAAAAAACATTCAACAAGATATCATTTCCATTTTTAAGCTGACCAATTTTCAGAAGATAATTTAACAATAAAAAATTAAATACAGATTCAGGTTATTTTTATTTTTTTTTAGATTAGTCACTACACTTTTTGATATGATTTTCTTTAGTCCAGCAATTGATTAAAAAGGAAAACTTTAAATGAAACAAAAATAAACATATGTGTATTATCATTCATAACATGGTCATGAGAAACGCAAATAAATAAAAAAAGAAACTTGAAAGAAGTTAGAAAATAACATTTTGAAGACGAATAAATGACAACACTGTTCAAGTTCCTTTGAGGTTGCAAAAGCAGCTTCTTTTAATATATTTTAATTTTTCTGGCTTTAAATATGAGTGCATTAGGTTTCTAAATTTTCCCTGCTAAAATGAATACGGTATTAATAAACACCCTTGACTGTGTGTGCTCTTGACAGTCAAGGTTTGGTAACTTTTTGATTCGTTAAAATGCAGGAGAAATTTTTCTGTCGGCAGGAGGTCGAAGATTGAACATTGAAGTAGGAGTCAACTGCCTAAAGCAGGAGCATAGACATATCTGAAAGTGCTTTTTTAATAGATAAGGTATCATCAGCAATTGGTTTTATTATTGCAAGCAAAATTCTTATTAAAAAATTTGCTCTTCTTAAATCAGTATTTTTATGACATTTTGTACAACCTCTAATATGAGAGTCTGTTATTGGCTTTTAATGCATTTTTAAGCTAAACACTAGTATAAAACTTATTTCTGACTTTACACCAAACATACAATTTTTATATTTTCAGCAGTGATTCTATTGGATATAGCCAGTGAAGTATACAGGAACAGTGTGTTCCATTTTAAACATGCAAGACCTTTATTTTCGCAACCATTAGTTATAGATGTATACTTCCAATTGCAAAAAATGTTCAAAATCAGATGCGGAGTTTAAGATATTGAAAGTTTGGTATTAAAAGAAAAATAAGTCAAAAAAACACAAAATTTAACTTTTTATAACCCCTAACTTTCATTTCGGGAAATAACCCTCTGTTGAAAAATAATTCCAACACAAAAAGTTTGAAATTAGTACGAGCAATATTCACAGAGATACGAAACATAGCATTTTGTGACTTAACAGGTGGGCTAAAAGTTCGTAGGCTGACATATAGAGGACGTTAACCGACTTAAATCCATGCTGTTTTTAGTTAGTACCAACGTTCAGAAGATATGCATATTAATTTCACAGTTGTTGGACATCTGGTTTGTGAGATATAGCTTTTGAAAGTAAAGCAACTTTCTCTATTGTGTAAAAAATGTGTAACAAAGAACTTCGTGTGTTAATAAAGCAATGCTTTTTAAGTTAAGACAAGTGCTGTTGAAGCTAAGGTTTGGTTTGATATACATTATTTGGACTCTGAACCAGGTAACTCATCCATTGAGAAGTGGTTTGCTACATTTAAACTGGATGAAATGAACATCGGAGATGATGCACGCAGTGGACGTGCCAAAGACGCTGTTACCGATGAAAACATCAGAAAAGCCAACAAAATAATTTTGAATGATCATAAAGTGAAGTTGACTGAGATAGCTGAGACCTTTAAGATATCAAAGGAACGTATTAGCCATATGGTGCATGAATATTTAGACATGTGAAAGCTGTGTGCAAAGTGGGTGCCACTCGTGCTCTCAATCGATCAAAAGCAACAACGTTTTGATGATTCAGAACAGTGTTTATCGATACTCAACTGTAATGAAATCTAATTCTTCCGTCGATATATCACTATGGATAAAACATGGCTCTGTCACTACACTCCAGAATTCCATCGACAGTCAGCCGAATGGACTGAACACAATGAATCGAATTCAAAAAGTGGAAATACGCAACAGTCAGGTTTCAAGGTTATGACATCAGTATTCTAGGATGCACATGGCATTATATTACTAGATTACCTCGAAAATAGTCAGACCATCAACAGCATTTATTATATAAAGTAGGTGGAGAGTTTTAACGATAAGATCATGAAACAACGGCCTCATCTAAAGAAGAAAAAAGTTCTGTTTTCATCAAGACAATGCACCATGTCACAAATCAATGAAAACTATGGCAAAATTGCATGAATTAGGTTAAGAATTGCTTCCCCAACCACTGTATTCTCCATATCTAGCCCCCAGTGATTTCTTCCTCTTTGCAGACCTCAAAAGAATGCTCGCTGGAATAAAGTTAAACACTTCTGCAGAGGGAATTGCCAAAACTGAGGCTAAAGAGAAATGATACAATAAAACTGGTATTGAAAAACTGTATGATCGCTGTAATCGCCCTCAAAGGCAACTATATTAAATAATATAATCAAACATTACCATAAAAAAAAAAATGTTTTACTATGCTAACCTACCAACTTTTCAGTCCAACTGTTACACCACTTTTCACTCACCTTCAATAACTCCTTTTGGGGGGAAGTATAGCAGTTAACAAATTTAACTCAATTTTTCAATTGAGATTATTTTTCTAAATATTAGAGGACCTAGGGCTAGCATAAAAAGTTAAGTTTTGTATTTTTTGACTAATTTTTTATCCTTGCGTCAAACTTTTAATATCTCAACTCTGCATCTGATTTCGAACATTTTTTCAAGTGGAAGTATAAATCTAGGACTGACGGTTGCAAAAATAAAGGTCTTGCAGGTTAAAATGGAACACCCTGTATACAATCAAAAATGCAACAAAATATGTGAAACTTTTTTCTCTAAGTATTCAAAATATGTGATTTTAAATAATAACACTGAATGCTTTTAAACACTTGAAAAAGAAATTTTGAACACTTTTTGAAGAAATAAAAAACATACTCTGCAGTTATCTTCAATGCACATGAAAATCTAGGCAAAATATGTTATTCATTTAGTTATACATTTTTTGAATTCTCTAACTAGCAAAATTTAAACCTCTTGGATAAGTTGCAGATATAGAACATTTAATACATTAAAAGAACCATAAAATATTTGGAACAGTTTGCAAAAAATCTCATAAACTGATGGCATAAACAGCTTCAAATCATATTGCCTAGTTTGCTGTATGTTTTCAGCTGTTACCATTGCTTTGAAATCTTTACTAATAATAATGCTGAAAGTCCCTCTGTCTGTCAGGATCTCTGTGACGTGCATAGCACCTAGACCGTTCGGTCCGATTTTCATAAAATTTGGCACAAAGTTAGTTTGTAACATGGGGGTGTGCACCTCGAAGCGATCTTTCGAAAATTCAATGTGGTTCTTTTTCTATTCCAATTTTAAGAACAAAAATATCATAAGATGGACGAGTAAATTACGAAATTATCATAATGTGGAATTGTAACATGGGCACAAGCCAACTGGCGAGAAAAGTCACCATACATTATTTGTAAATATACAGGCGAACCAAAAGACCTTTTAATTTTCTATTTACGGGCAAAGCCGTGCGGGTACCACTAGTGAATAATAAAAACTGTTTTCAATTTAAACATTTTCATTGCAGGATTTATGGGGAGCAAGCTGGGTCCCTTGCCTTGAGTGACAACTTCTAGTGGGAGGCAAATTTACCCCACCCTCTGAAAAATCGTAGATCTGGCACTGAATATTTTAAGCAGCAACAATGTATCAACAACATATTTTAATCATTTAAGAAACACATTATCTTTGCATTACTACATAACCAAAGTATTTTATAAATCATGAGTAATATCCACCAAGAATCAGCATATAATAGGTTCAAAATTACTTTCAAAGTAGAAAATATACTCAAAATCAAAGTATTAAATAAATATACTTACGTGTATAGAGCCATCAACACAGTTATCAGTACAAGTTTCATGAGTAAGATATATTGAAACACAAAGAGATACGACCAAAAGTTCTTCCCACTGTAGCAAGTACCATCAACATCTATAACAGGAAAATCAAAAGCACAAAGACTAAGTCACATTCTTTTTCCTCCTTATTCCCCTCCTTCACTAATAAATATGTAACAAGGCCAAAACTCAAGGAAGGGCGAAACATTTTGTAAGTTGTAACAATGCTTAAATTTTCCAAAATCGAAGCCCTAAAAGCAATATTTTAAGCTCTCTTTCTTACATTCGAAGAAAGGAGTTTGGGGATTGCTCCAAAATTTTAGAAACTTAAGTCTTAAAAACGTTAGTCTGGTTATGCAAAGGGAAGGGGAGAGGAATCTCTTTGTGAAAAAACCCAAAACTAGAGTCTTAAAAATTATACAAATCAAAAGATCAACGTTCTTCTGAAATATCCCCGAAATTCAGGCTTTCTTTTTTCTTAACGAGTAAATTAATTCAAGGTTTGCTTCCATATTTCATAGAATGTTTTTAAAACTTAAAATATCACTTCTAATTGGGTAGTGTAATCATTTTAGCCAACAATTATTTTGCCCTTAACTGGAAAATTACATATCAAATCACGCAGAAACAAAACTATCAAAAATTCCTGAGAGAAATCAATTTCATTTTAAGCAAATGAAATTAAGAGACATTGATTTTACACTTACAGTTTGTAAAACAGTTAAAGGAACAATTTAAAGTTGTTCCATAATCAAACAAAATAAATTTTGTAGTAATATTAATAAAAATGAATTTTTTTACAAAAGGTTAAAAAACATAAAAAATATTCTAAACACTACTTACAATCATTTATTCGACATATAGTCCGGTCAGTTGGTTTTTCTTCAAAAGCTATACATTTACTAGGGTCCTCTAAAAATTAACAGAGCCATCAGTTATGCATAAAAACGTTTTTAAGATCCATTCCATATGCAAATAAAATCCAACTTCTTAATAACATTTAGAAAAAACATTTAGTAAAATTCAATGCAGAAATTATACTTAGAAGAAAGTATTGTGTAAAAGAATATGCAGGGTGAGCACAAATGACGGACCTAATTTCAAAAAATCACATTTTTGAAACAACTGCAAATATTGCAACAAGTGACACATACATTTAAAGAGCAATGTACCAAGGGTTTTTCAGTTACAAATGTTGATGTGTGGCCCTCTTGTTACGTTCTAATTGTCTAATCTGCAATCCAGTTCATCTCACATGCCATGTGATTTCTTTTTTTGGAATTACATCAAAAACGGGGCCGATCCTAGGGTGTCGGCAGCCCGTGTGCGAAGACCTAATGCGGCGCCCCTCAAGAGTAATTTGCATATTTTGACTAACCTTTAACGTCTATATAAATCTTTCTTTAAATTTTTATGCCAAGTTCAAATTTAAAAGAAAAGGGGTGGAGGCAGAAGAATGATCTTATAAAAAGGAAGAAATTTTTTATAGCAAGAAACTCCTTAGGTACAATTTATATCTTTGAAGAAAGTAATAGATACCAAAATTTACTAGTCATAAAAACGCATTTTATAGTCTTTCTTCGGTGACATCAGAGGAAGGGGAAGCGTGGGGAGAGGAGGTGTCAGGGGTTCAGGGGAGGTGGATTCCTTCCAAGAAAATTATCGAAATTGGCGAAGAAAAATATTTTTAGTTAATCTTTAGTTGTGTTTGGTTGCAAGGACAAAAGAGTCAAGTATATTCAAGGTGCATGGAGAAATTTTTGAAATTGACGTCAAATTTTGCAATTTTAGGAATTTTTTCGAGACTTTAGGTGAAAGTAATGTTGCAGTTCTTTCCTAAAATTCTTTCAAAATTGAAATTAATTTGAAGCTATTGTTTAAGACCGTAGCTTAGGAAGGATCGGCGTTCTTCCCAAAAAATCTCCGAAACTGAAATTTTAAACCCGCAATTTTGGGTTACCTTTGCTGACGTTGCAGGAGGGAGGGAGATTCAATCGTCTCCCATCGAAAAATTTCCAAATATAAGTTTAAAACGCAAATTTAGGCCATCTTTGGTGACGATAGGGGATCTGCCGGCTATCCTCCGGTAATTTCTCGGCACTATTTTTTTAAAAACCCGTTTTTGGCTAGATTTGAAAACAATAGAGGAAACGTGAAAATATTCCGAACCAAAATATTTTTTGGAACTGAAATCCATTATATGCTATTTTTGGGAAGGAAGGATTTTGGAGCTCTTCAAGGGATATTTCTAAAATCGCAATTTTATATTATCTTTGGTGACATTAACAAAACTGGGAAGCTTCTACGGATCTTTCGGATATTTTTCAACATTAATATCTGAAAAATATAACTGTAGACTTTTGTCCACCGTAAAAAGTTACATAAGCCTGGCAGTTCTCCTCCGGAATTCTTTAGAAATATAAGTCCCAAAATCATATTTTAAGCATTGTTTGATAACGATGGGACTAAGAGTGGGCGGGGGTTCAGTGTGCCCTCACGAACTGTGCTTTTGAAACTGAAGTCAATTTCAGGTTAGTTTAGGCAGGAAGCTATGGCTCCACAGAACCGTCTAAAAACGAAATTTTCAGGTATAGTGATTGCGTTGGAGAAAAGGGGGATCTGGGGTCTTTCCCCAAAAGTTCTTGAAACTGGTTTTTGAAAAATCGCAATTTTAGTTTGTTTTTCAATACCTTAAGTGAGAGGAGGAGGTGGAATTAAGGGCTTCTCTAAAGACGTTAATTGAGACTGTCTTTGATAATAATGTTTGTGAATGGATTTTGGGGTCCTCCACTCAATCCCAAAGCAATTTTATATGACGTTTGATGATAAGTGAGGCTGTCGCATGAAAACACGTTTTGGATTATGGAGCCAACATTTTTAGGCTATGTTTGATTAAGTTAAGGTGGAAGAGGTAAATCAAACACTTAATTGGGTCCTTAAGATCGATGGTTCAACCAGCGAAATTTTCCAAAAGTAAAGTCCTAGAAACACAATTTTAAGCCTTTTTTAGTTTTGTCAAGGAGCTCATGGCATACTTTTGGATCTTTGTTTTAAAGCTAAATTTAAATTTGCTTCCCCGGGCAAGGGCCTTGTCCTCCTACCTGATCTGAAACCGGGCAGTTCATTCAAGATTTTAATCAGAAAAATTGTCGTAAAGGGGGAAAAGTACAACATTTTAGTTCATCATTCATATGTGTTACTCTTAAGGGAGTCGCAATTTTCCACTTTCTCTCCACGCATCCACAATTGTTAAACACAGAGTTTGTTTCATAGTCTGTTGGTTGAAATGCTTGCGAGAGTATCTAATCAGGATAGCTTTTTTTTTAATAAATAAAATATGTCTTCATTGTTTAGGCCTATAAAAGCTTGGTGAGTAAACATTAGTGGCCGCCCTCGGTGCTCCTTTTAGACGGCAGAATTTCATGCTTCAGAAGGGGGCCTTTCCTTTCCCCTGTATCCATGCCTGATTACCGGTTCTGTCACAAACTTTGCAACCAAATGAAGCATGTGTGTTAAGAGTAGATATTAATGGACAATGAACCAACACAATGTTCCCTAACATTCTATTTTTCTTAAACTATGTTATGCTGTCAGGGAATCAAAAATACTTTGACAATTGAACATTTAAAATCAGCATATTTATTCTTCTTATTATAAGTTATCTTAAAAGAGAAATTCTTGAGGAATTTTGCTTGATTATAAGAACTATATGATGCGGTCTGCGGTCGCCCCTTGCTTTGGCCGCCCTTGTGGGGCGCACACTCTGCACACATGCTAGGATCGGCCCTGATCAAAAACACTGTTTAGTAACCATTAATGCCGAAAAAACTACAAGAACTTTGAAAATGCAGGTGGGCAGCATTACAAACCATTAACAGACCCAACTGTGCAATGTTGCGAACCATTGATATGCAGTAGGTGCCGCTTAATGTGATCAATTTGAGACAAATACAGTTTGATAAAGATAACCGAAACTAATTGGTAACAGTAACCAAATATAATTCAGGACACACAAAATGATTTTTTTTTTAATTAAGAGGCATTGTTCTTACAACTACAAATTAAAATTACAATGACTCAACTGAATACAGTTTTAAATTACAAAATACTAACTTAGCAGAATGGAATATCTCTTTTTTCCCATCCATTAAGCCATCCATCTGATGCTACTGAGTTTTTTTTCTTTGCCCATTTTAAAAGCAAGATATTCTGCTTTTTGTCGCATTAATGGACCATTTACTCGCTGTGTAAGCTTGCATCCTTTTTCCTGACAGTTATAAACCACAGTTTCACCATCTTTTCCAGCACAGTTTCGCTGGTTGTTTAAATTTTCATTTAGCTTTTTTTTTGTTTTCAATCTTGTCATGATTTTTAATGACTTGCAATGTAATGGCTGAGAAATGTTTAGTCGTTCTGCAGCATTTCTGTATCTGGTTTAGGTTAAATTGTCAAAGCATTTTAAAATGTCAATTTTTTCCTTGACATTTAAATCATTGCGCTTTTTTCTATCTCTAAAATGTTTGACCATTTCGAGTGAAGTTTTTAGGGTAACTAAACAAGGAGAAAAATTCTTCTGCTTTACTGATAAAAAGGGAACTTGTTTTCCAGGAAGCCACTTGTCAGGATTTGTCTTTGCCTTTTTATTTCTGTTGATTGAGGAGGAAAAAAGGGAAAAAAGTTTTAATTTATGAAAAAGTGATAACATTCAACAAAGTCACTCATTACAATATCTGATTTTTTTCACAAATGTTAATGTATACAAGTGTTTCAGGACTTTGTGATTCAGGTAACAGTAAGCGAATGAAAACATTAACCGCGTTCACATTAAGCGGCACCTACTGTAGAAATGTTATGAAATGTGTGGAACAAACTGGATTACAGATGGCCTATTCAGTGTAAAAACTGTATCCTACATCGAACATTTGTAACTGAAGAAGAAAAAAAAGAACATTTCTCTTTAAATACATGCATCACTTATTGCAATATTTGGAGTAGTTTTGAAAATATCATTTTTTTTTAATCTGGGCAATCATTTGTGTTTACCTTGTATATTAGATGTAATGGAAAGTGTAGTAATTTTCAGCTTAAACTACTGCACAACTAGCTCTTACCCGGTACATAATCTTATACAATAAGGCACGACAGAACTCACAAAAGATTAGTTTCATGAAGGAGTAGGCATAAGCTGCTCTCAGCTATTTTAGAAATAACTTGTATGGAAGTCATGAATTCTAAAGATTTCACTGAAATTACAATTTTTTATTTTACAAAATATTACATAGTAGTTCCTTGTTAGTTATCGTTACTATCATTCTTGGGAGTTACATTCCATTTGAGGCCATCAAAACTAATGTTTTTATTAACATTCAAGTTAACATGCACATCTTAAAATATGCTAATCCATACTTTTAAGTGGATGAATCTCAGAATATTAAAGAATATTATCTTACTGATTTACTTTTCTTAAATGCAAAGATAATGCGAACAAAATAAAATTAAATGCTTATTTCAAGTACTCACTTGTTAATTCGTCTGTAGGAGTCATGAAAAGTGCAATAAATGCTTTGTGAAAAAGTTTTCGTACCATCTCAAGAGTTAAAGGGTAATCTGGATATAAAACAGCCTGCATTGCAAGCCCATTGCCAAGTATGATAATGAGAGCTAACTTCATGAAGTTTATGAAGTCAACAGACATCTAAACACAAAAAATGAAATCATAAATTAAGAAACATTTAACATCTTTATGCAAAAAAAATAGTCAAAAACTTTGTATAATGAAATGAGTAAAAATATGACAACATGCATGCATGTACAAATAAAAGCAATTAAAAAGAGTTAAAACTCTTCAAACAGCTGTTTTGAGGTTATAAAAACAAACCCCTTCATCAGTGCATAAAAGAACAATAGTACACAAAGTCAAATGATGGGCAATTGAACAAGAAAAAGTAAGACAAGAATGAGTAAATAGACTGGAGTGGCTGGAACCAGAAACGTTGCATCAGCGACAACAGTAAGGACATCTGTACCTATTGTAATTTGTACTGTACTTTAGTGTAAGTCCAAGCTGTCTAAAGTATCTTTTCGACTTATTGTTTGTGACTGTCACTAGCTATGCGACAGCAAAAAAACAGCAAATGCTATTGCAGATTCTAGATTCCAGATTCACAAACATTCAAATTGCCTAAAATACCTACCCCAAATTCATCACCAACTTTCTAACCAGTAGAAATAATCAGAAATGAGCAAAATTTTAATGCAATTATTTTACAGCGATTTTGATTTCGAGTGCAATTCAGTCTGTTACTTTTAAAATATGAAATAATTATCACACTTAATTCCCTATAAAAAAGAGGAGAGGGTTGAGTGAACCTATCAACTGCATTAATGTAGGAGCCCAGACCGGGGCGCCCTAGCAACAGACTGCCTTGAGATGGCTGGAGCAGCCGGGGCCACCGGGAATCAACATATCCCACAAGTCTGCGCGACGAACGAAAAAGAACCAAGGAAACGAGAATGGAAGGACGCGCTGGAAAGCCACCCGAATAGTTTTCGCTGTGAAGTGCCGTGATTGATAATGTAGAATTGATCTTTGATTTCATAATTGTAAATAGCTGTTGTATATAGGTTCTAGTATTAATTAAAATTTCCTTATGAGTGTTAATTGGAATCGTTCATTGAGTGACAGGGTCTTTAGTGTCAAGATCAGAACCCATCGGATCCCGCAGTAAGCTTTGATTATTTTTGGGCAATTTACCTGTGATCTTTCACACTGGACAAAAAAAAAAACTGAATAAGGGTGATAAATGACTGAAATTAGATAAATGCAAACATTTTAACTGAACAAGTGCAAAATCAATTTTTAGACATTCTATTAATTTTTTTTTCCTCCAATGACATCAAACCTTCCACAGCCATAAAAGCCTGAGAAGTTGGAACTTGATGATTAGATCTACACTACTTATTGCTTTAAGTCTACACTATTTAATTGAGTTTTAGACCTTCATTATTTATACGTATAAATGAGTGACCGCTCCATCAGTCTTGCGCAAAAAAATTTCCCTCCTTTTCCCTATGTAATTTTGTTGTAACCCATCTTGATTTGATTTAGTTAATATGTACCATATGTAATTCATTTGCACTAATGAACGATCCTTTTTAAGTTTTTACATGCACTGTTATCGTTTCAGCTGTAGTTTAAATGTATGCAAACGTTACTGAACTTCTTAAGCTATTGCATACACTAGTATTGCTTTTACCCAATTTGCAGATTATTTGCGAATTCACTTATCCGCGATTACTGTTCCATCCTATTCTTTGGAGAATTGGGAGCTTAATGTATTTCAAAATAACAAAGGAGATGCTTAGTATAATGATCACAAACTATAAAGAATATTCAGAAATAAAGCAAGGAAACTAATAAAATGACAGAAATAGCTGCGCAGTATTAAATTTCTGAACAGGGTACATAAAGATTTCAAAACAAATGCATTATTTATACTGTATAAGTACTTCAAAATGTAAATTTAAAAATCAGTTGAAAACCTACCATTCTTTTCACTCGATAAAGTAAGGGTCCAAGAGTAGATGAAACAGGAACAAACATGACAGTAGTTCGATAATAAAAATATAAAAGTCCTAAACAAGAAATAACTTTTCCAGCATAGGGGTCTTGAAATATATTAAGATTTGAAACACGGAATAAGAAATAAAACAATGCAAAAGAAATCATGTAAACTATTTCAAGGCATGGTCGAAACAAGGAAATATTATGAAGTGCCTGTAAAAGAAAAGAAATACATTTAAGTAACAAAAAATATATATCCCATTACATTCCTTTTAAATCTTTCTGAAGTTAAGAATTATTTAAAGCCTAAATTTTTAGAATTTAAACAAGAAATGAAATTTAAACATCACTGTAAATGTTCCAATTACATTAACTCAAAAATTAAGAGAGTGAAACTACGCATCTCTTCAAGAACTAGATAAAATAGAATTTGGAATCTCCAATACACAAAGGGAATTAGACAAAATTCATTAAGGACACATGAAAATAAGTCTAATCTCAGTCACTAAAAATATATCTCATGAGAAGCGAACAGTCAATGGAGTCTTTAAATAGAACTATAATGGGGCTGAACTGTAATGGAGCTCAATGGCTATGTTTAATTGGCACAGATGATATTTCTTAATGGTAGAATCATTTGCTGTTTGGAATGTAGTTGAAGAAATGGAGTTATTCTACCACTAGAGCCTGGATTATCCCGCCGTACCCCGTATCAGCCAGTATATGCCAGAAAACTCTGGGATCATCAGAGTTTTGATAACCCTTGCCTAGTCCACTCTGGGATGCATAAAAAAAACAAGGTTAGAAGAACACATTAAATTTAATGTAACAAATGTATGTCTTAACTTAAAACAAATAAGATGGGCGCCACATATACTTATTAATACAAATATACAGTATCATTTTGTTAAAATATTAATTAACAACACTGTAGCCCCTCGTTATATCGCGCCTCGTTATATCGCTCATTCGGATAGATCGCTCTTTTCTTCTGTCTCCCGAAATATTAAAGCCTAAAATAAGAAAAAAACTTTGCTTTAAGTTTGAAACCATTTCTGAAAACATATGGTATTGCACTGAGAAGGTCTCTTTCTTCTTTATTTTGTCAACGAACAAAAGGAAGCAATTCTTCTGAATTCGCTGGAAAAGCAGCAGCAATTTCTGTCATCCAAATGTACATACCCGCACAGTACATTTCAGTTTAAGATGGTCTGTAAACTACTTGACATCTTCTTTTGTATTGATACATTGCCTTTACAAGGAGTGAGAGACATCAAGCAAGTGTCATAGTAGCCCATGTAGAAGAGAACATATGCCCTTCTTTTAGTACAGAAAAGATTTGTACTTGGTTGCACAAACCAGGATTTGCATCAAAGAAGGGAATAATGATCTGGACGGGCGAACTAGTTTCCTGGAAACAATCTGGTTTCTTTTACATTTCACATCCTTTCTACAGCAAGTAAAATGGATTAGAAAACCTACTCGGAATAAGAGGGTGTTGGAATGCTCATTCTTATCTCGCGGTAGCTCAGAAAGATCGTCTTCATTCGCCATTTGATGATTTTAACTTTCTGACGGTGAAAATTTACTTAAATTTCAATCTTGTTAAATTTCAATAGGTGTGATATTACCCACATTGAAACCATTAGAAACTAATGTCAAAAAGAACGAATGCCAATTTACCTGTGTATTAGACATAACTATTTTTAATGCCCTCCGTTATATCGCGCTTTCGGATATATCACTCTTTTTCTTTGTCCCCCGAAAAGCGCGATATAACGAGGGGTTACTGTATTATTTTTATTATTATTATTATAAGAAAAAACTAATTGTAATTGATAATGAATTGTTTCATAAAAAGTTAAATTAAAATGTAGCAAACATTTGAAATCCTATAATTAAAATATTTTACTGATACATAAAGACATTAATATAGCTTTTCAATGAATTTTTTAAAAAAAATTAACTCTCTAAAGGAATTTAAAATAATTCATTAAAAATTATAAATGAATTACAATTACTATGATTGTTTCCAAGACATTCATTCAATTGATATACAACTAAATCTAAAATTTTCTTATTTTAATGAGAAACACATTTTAATTTTATCTCGCTTTTTTCGCTCTGAAATATGTCTGTACTTGGCTAAGCAAAAAAAAATTTTAGGCTTTTTTTTTTTTAAATTATTCCTCTGATTTGCTTTTTTCACTTTCTAGAACTCTTAGGGAAACTGAACAACAAACTTCAATATAGACAGAAAGTGAATTATGAAAAGTAGAAAAAAATGTCATGGGATTGTTTAATAAACCTGTTGCCCCCAAACATAATAATTTTTTGAACTCACTTTGCATAAACGTATGCCAAACCTGTTCCTCAAAGATTTGTACTGTATTTTATTATGATTTGAACATTCACTCCATAGTTTTATCCAATAACAATTTATAAACTCTTGAACCAAAATAAACGCATAGACCTTGATAAAGCATTTTTTAAAAACTTTTAAAGAGAAACTTATAATGCGAGGACTTTGAAATTCTGACCCACAGCCTTTTTATGTGTTGGAAATAATGTAGTTGTTTTTTAATTGTTACCAAAAACAATGGAAAATGGTACCAATTATAAAGTTTAAAAACTTCCATTTTTTCAGTTGCAAACAACAATGAAAAATAGTAATTATAAAGTTAATTTTGTTAATAAATTTGAGAAATTAATTTCAAGGCTGAACTTAAACCAAGCATATGAGTCAAGTTTTTAAAGTGCAATTCACATTGCTTAAGTTCAGCTTTGAAATTAGTTCGTTAACTTACATTAACAAAATCAACTTTATAAACACTAATCAGCTTCAGTTTTTGGCGACAATTGAAAAGCGGATTTCAAGTATTGTTCAGTAGCCTCATTGCTCATAACCTTTTTTCTTCATTCAAATCTACAATTTTCCTGCTAATATGTCTAAGTCAAGCACAGAATGACCAAGAAGCATGATGTGAGAGAAAACATGCACCTGACACAATTAAAAATGGAGCTGGCCACAATTTTCCCATGGACCCCACTTTACCTTACATAAAATAATCATCAAGAAATAAATTATCTCTGTAGTAAGAAAATGTGGAATTCAGATGTTAAATAAAACATACTGCACAAAATTTAAATTATTTATAAAAAAAAAACATTCATTTTTTAGCAGACAAAATAAAATCTATATTTTACATGAATTCAATCAAATATGTTTGATGTAAAGACGTGCTTAAGCTGTATGTGACTTAAAGAATAATTATTCACAATTCTTGTATCTAAGTGTTTCAAGTTCAATAATATTCTAAAAATACATAGAAGTAACAAAAAGAAAAATGAATTTTGTTATTTTGATTGCTAAACATGGGACAATTTGCTTTCTTCAGTAGTTTAAATTTCATGAATTTAATTTGTGAGGCATGATTTAAACTGGTTGGCTTTTGAAAAAGGAGCAAAACCACACTTGCGGTGTAAAAAAATAAATAATAATAATGTGGGAACAAGCTGACAAGCCTCCCAACCCAACTACATGACAAGAGATTGTGCAGTAGCGCTGCCAGCATCTACGTGGCAGCAGGAATATCACCATATCGTGCAGAATAGAATAGAGAGTGCGATTGACTGCGGTCAAGGGAGGGGACCTGTGTGGTTCCCGCCCTTTGAAAGACTTGGCTGAGGTCAAGTACCGCTTCAAGTACCAGAGCTGAAAGGTACCGTGATACCATGTACCAGATTAGGACCGGATGCTGTGGTATCCAGTAGTTACAGGACATTCATATTCACATGTAAATAGATCATCATCATCGTTGAAGAACCATTTGTAGATAAGCACCTAATAAATGATTACTCAGTTAACGTGGAAGTCTATGTGTCCTCCCACAATAGTAATAAATTAATTAATCAATAAAATAGCAATCTTTTATTGCTGAAGAAAGCTGAGTGATGGAGCGATGAAAGAACATTAAGCAATGATTTCTGAACAGGGTTTGTACTCAGTTTCAGAAATAAAATGAAGGATTTTTGGAGGAGTTTTGAAGGAATAAAATGAGATTTTGAAGGAGTGCTAATGGAGTGTCATTAAATGATGTCGCACTTCATTCGTCGTATTTGACCCCCCCCCCTTGTCACAAAATGTCACACTTCACCTTACTACTCCTAGTAACCTGTCATAACATAGTGTTGTAACAACTCTGTGATGTCACTTTTTATCACTCTTTCTCTTACCCTTGTCACAATTTCATGAACCCAGCTCCTCCTCAAGTTATGACATCAAACATGGATGACCCTTTTTACATTGTCAGAACTGCGATTTACTAAACAATTGTTTTCTTTAACACAATTGCTTAATATAATACATCTACTGTTTGACCATCGATTACATGGAAAGGCTAATATCCGGTTTATACGCGGAAATGGACGTGTCTATTACTTTATGGGGGTGTTAGTTGGTTTGTTTCAGATGTTTTGCCTCTCTATTATTTAGCCTTAGTTTTGTAAAAATGAAAATTTGCTCACAGCAACATTTTTTAAATCTAAAGTATATTTGATCTATATTCTCACGGAAAAAATTAATTGATTTATTTATTCACAACAAAGTTTTGAGCTTACCATTTTGCTTTTTCGTTCGTGAACAAAATGAAAATATTGTATTTTCTTTTTGTTGTTTCCATGGTAACTATTTTTATTTCCATTTATTTTATTTTTGAGAATGCAATAAATGAATAAGGAACTAGTGACATTATAAAACGCGTGCATCGAAATCCCATCATTATTTTCCCTTCTCCCCTGATAGATTCATTCAGATAGAATCGTCTTTACTTAGCAGATTGCCGAATTACATACAATCCATGGTCAAACAGTACTTATGTATTTTTAAATATTTAAATAATAATTAGACAAACTAAATTTTGCTGCTGAGAGTGAGGTGGAGGGAAAAGCAATAGTTATAAAACTTGAAAAAATAGCTAAGCACCATTTAAGCATGTTTTACTTCACTTATGAAATGTCTTAGTCATCTAATAATATTTTCACCTTCAACTTTTATGACTTCTATGCTCTATTTGTAAATCACATCTTTATGAAAAAAATAAATATACGAAATTACTACATCAAAATCGTAAATATACCTTTGCCCTAGTGACAATGTTAAGTTGCCGATTGAAGTATTTTAAGTCGCTGTCATAGAGAAAAACTATGTAACCTTGAACAAAAAAGAAGGAGTTTTGAAGGAGATAAAACCAAAATGAAGGAGTTTGAAGGGCCCTTTAGGAAAATTTCCTGAATGAAGGAGTATTGGAGGAGTTTTGAAGGAGCATACGAACCCTGTCTGAAGTTATTTTCATGTTCTCTCAGTTAGAATTTAATAGCATTTAGTTTGTCAGACTAAATAGACTTATACATGATATAAGCAACATTAGCAAGAAGTACTGTAAAGACATTACTTATCAGCATTTCAATTCTAAATAAACCTTTATTTAGTGCTTAAAATTATTATTTATATGAGCGTTCATTAAATTCATCCAGGGGTCAAAGTTGCAAAAACTCTCAAGACAGAAAATTTTAAAAATAAAACTGGGCGTGTCTCAAATTTAGTTTTTAAGTAAATAAAGGATTGAATGTGGGACTTTATACATCAAAAGGAAATCTTTTTGTCTTCAAAAAGTGTTCCAAATTGAAAACATCGATAAACACAATGAAGAATCATGATGATTGCTTGAAAACTAAAATCACAACAAATTATCTCACTTTATTCAAGAATAATTTCTTTTTCAACATTGAGTAAACAGTAACAGTTTTTGTTTAAAAAGACTGTACAGCACAAAGTCAATAAACAGCTAGTTTGTCTAACATTTTCCCAGATTTCCCTTATTCACAGATTATTTATAACTTTTTAACTTTTATTTTGTTTCGCTAGTTCCGCACCTAAGTTTTTTTTTTTTTTAATGGAGATCTGTCCAAAGACAAAAAAAACTTTCACCCTATCATTTATTTATATAACTTTACAGTTTTCAAACAAATACCCTTTTATTTAACATAAAAATATATTTTTTATTTATTCCTGAACCTTCCATCACATATATTTGAAACTGAAACTAAGTGTTACCATTAATGGTAAGTATATTAAATTATTAAGGACGAATATACATGTCTCTTTTTTTCCAGTTACCTTATGTGAAGCATAGATTCTGTAGCTTGTATCAACAGCAATTAAAAGTGTCCATGCACAGATGGTAATATCTAAATATAAATTTCCACAAGAAGGCCACATCACTGCAGCACTAAAAGCCATCAGGAACAAAAAATAAAACATCTGCAAGAAGGAAGAAAGTAAGTTTAGGAAATAAAAATTTGTATCAAAATATATTTAACCAACAAATTTAAGTAAAATAGTTACGGGAATTTAAGTTATTATCCCATATGACTTTTTTCCCTGACATGGCTCAATTAAACATGCAAAAGTAAAACTGCTCTGCAGCACTGAGAGACAATTCAACCCATATTTGTATTTCAAAGAAATCATTTACACAAAAGTGCAATTAATACATACAAATATGATGACCAGCAACAGGCTCTGGGCCCAGCTAGGCTGGTCTCAGTCAGTTTATTAGACCCCAAAGAAGATCAATGGCCCTCTTAAAGCTATCTTTTAAACAGTGGCGTAACTATGTACCGCAAGACCCGCAACGCGGGGGGGGGGGGCAGAGTCAGAAGGGGTCCGAAAATTTTTTAGCTTTGCTTTCATTCAATTTTATAAAATTTTTCCGTAAATCAAACTTAGTTTTAAATGCTTATATTTTTTTCTGGGGTCCCCTAGAGCACCTGAACATGTTGACCAAGGGCCTCCAATTATGACATTGGGGCCCTAGGCAAAACACTTTTTCAGGGCGCTCTTGCAGATAAACATTACAATTTTTTCCATTTGCTAAAACAGTTTCAGCCATTTGCGGCCCCCAAATAGTAGGAGCTTTGCCATGGCCTCAGTAAACAGGCCCTGAGTAGAGAGAAGAGGGCCCATGGCCAAACTTCCATGCGTGAAAACCAAACTTGGCTCTTGGCTTAGTAATATTGCCTTCCCTAGGCCAAATGCCATGGAGAGAAGGGGAAAATCGCTGAAAGAAAAGGAAAAGAAGGAAAAAGTCCTGATTGTGCCGGAGCTCGGAAAAAGACAATCAAGAGAAGTTTTTGGGTTAGACCTGGATTGTGGGAGGGGCCGGGGCAGAGTCAGAAGGGGCCTGAAAGTTTTTGAGCTTTGTTTTCAATTTTGTGAAATTTCTCTGTAAATCAAACTTGGTTTCAAATGCTTATATTGGTACTAGGCCCCCTAGAGCCCCAGAACCTATTGACCAAGGGCACCCTAGGACTAACGATTTTCGGGGCTCTCTTCTAACCAAACATTACAGTTTTTGCCATTTGCTAAAACAATTTTAGCCATTTGGGGACCTCAAATAGCAGAGCGTGAAAATCAAACCTTGGCTCGGTGCAAAAAGTATCATATATTGCCCTCTGTAGACCACCTGCACCCCGAGTCCTTTAAAATTACCGAAGATCATCTAGAATTGTGTTTTGGGAATTTCAACATCAAAACATTTCCGGAAGTTTCATCTTCGACCCCCTTTCCCTTACATAACATTCTAAAAATGCATTTGTGGACCCCTTTTGAACTTGCCCCAGACCAGAATTTTTCGAAATTGAAGTTCCATAAAGGCAGTTTAAGGATAGCTTTACAATCGCGATTTTAAAACTTCAGTTTTGAAACATTTTCAAAGACGGTCCCCAAAACTTGCTTTCGTTCTTAATATCACCAACATTCGCTTAAAATTGCGTTTTTGGAATTTCAATTCTGAAAATTCTATTGCAGAGTTCCCAATTCAATCCCTTCTTGTAGCGTCATCAAAAGTGGCCTACAATTACGTTTTTAAGAGTTTCATTTCGAAAAACTTCTGGGGTGGATCTCGCGGAACCTCCCCCCCCTCTCCTTTTCATAAACAAAGGTGTCTAAAATTACGTTTTTGGAACTTCAAGATCGAGAGATTTTTGAAACAGTCCCTGTACCTTCCCCCAAAGAGAACTCACAATTACGTGTGTAAAAGCTTACGGAATTACAGATAAGGCTCCCGAACCTTCCATACTCCTAACATCACTGAAGAACATTAAAAGTCACTATTGTAGAAATTCGAAAACCCTGGGGCCGAGTTCTTAAACTTATCCTTTCACCTAACGTCAAAGGTGGCATATTCCATTTTTAGAAGTTCAATTTTGAAAAATTTCTGGGGATAGCCCCCGGCAAACCGTTGTTTTAAAATCATCGAAGGTCTTTTAAAATTGCGTTTCTCGAACTGCAATACCAAAATATTGCAGGAAGAGGGTTACTGACCCCTTTTCACTGCGTTACCAAAAATGGTTTACAATTGTGTTTTTTAAACTTCACTTTCAAAAACTTTATGACAAAGTACCCCGAGCCTTCCTTATTCCAACACTTTTTTTGGGGGGGAGGGATGGATTATTGCTTTTGGGGGGAGTCTTCACGATATTTAGGGGTACGCCCTTGCTCTTAGGGGGGGTGGGCAATCCTGAATGTAGATTTATACGATTTTTAGTAGGGGGCCCAAAATCAGATTTTGCTGGGGGCCTGAATATTTGAAGTTATGCTACTGCTCTTAAAGCCCTTGCCTCTTCCCATAAGCTGTTCCAAGCGCCCATAACCCTACAAAAGTAGTAATTTTTCCTTATTTCCAGGTTAGCCTGAGATTTGAATAGGCTATAAGCATAAGCATAAACACATTATAGGCTTATACAAAGCATATATGTTTATGCTCAATTTTGTACAATAACTTAAACACTTTGAACAGCATGTGAAATTCTATGAATATATATAAAATGGGATCACTTGAATAATAAAGTTTATTATTTGAAGTTTTTACTAGGCCAGTCAGTTAAGAAAGTCAGAAGGGGGTAATTGTAACACCTAGCTTCGTGAAATTAATGCATTTGCATACATGTGGACATGGGTTTTAATGTTTTTGAAGTAATACACAATGAGTATACTGCCCTGGGAAGGCAAACAGCAGTATCTCCAAACATTTCAGCTTTTGAATTTTTTTTTCATCTATTTTACTTGAGCTGTATAAACTTGCGTATTTGGTTTACGCTGAAAATAAGACATGAAAAGAACGTCAAGTTCCAACATTTTACTATAGTTTGTGGGGAATAAAAAACACATTTCTTCAAGTATCTCAAGAATTCATTTTTGCAGATACTTCATTTAAACTGTCCACGGCAATATGTATTTTTTGACTCCCCCCCCCCCTCACACTCTCCTGGAAAATCTGAAATGATGGCGCTGGTTATAACCTAAGGGAAGATTGACATCAGATAGTTGAAGCTTTTAATACAATCTGTAAAGAATATTTGTTCATCGTAAAAATGTAAGTGCTTCAATATCCCAGCTACTTTCAAGCTGGGTGGCTTAGTTTACATAAATAGTGTTTCCCCCAGACCAAAATAGGAGCAGGATGCTTCCAGAAAAAAAGGCACTTTAATTCAATTAAAAGGGCACTTTTAAATAAATTGCGTTGTGGACCAAAAATCATGAACAAAATTGATATTTTTGAATGAAATACTTATATCTTCCTGGATATAAGTGATACTTTCCGGAAAATGTATAAACTTACTGTACATAATAAGTAAACTAGTAAACTTTCTAATTGCTCAAATTTATAGTTATCACTAGTAGAGCTATCATTAGCTATTTACAACATTCGGAGCTATTTCTTAGAAGGATGATCAAAAAACATTTTTGGTTTCATCAATTTGTTGCTGGTCACCTAAATGCATGGGTGATTTAATATTTACTGAAACAGATCAGCTGCAGCATACCTTTTATACGTGACAAAAGTTACAGAATAATTTTTCTCTTATTTCTCAAAAAATTCTTAAAAACATGAATTTTTGCAAGTGATGCAGTTCTTTTGTCAATTACTGTGCATAAATACATCATGATAGAGATTAAAATATTGTTTCTTTTTTTTTCAGAACTTAAAAAGGACTCATGTAAAACCAACCGAAGAAAATAGAAAATGTTGAGGTAAATTTGTAAACAGTCAAAATAATCAACGTGTGGACGAACCAACCAAATATTGCTTTCTGAAAAGGTAATTGAAGTGTATTTTTAGTGATTATGCTACAATAAAACAGTGTGCTAAAGAAGTTGCATGCAGCTAGTTCACCTTTTAGAAAAATAATTTTAAAAAATCACGCTTAAATCAAATAAAGAAATTAACTGTAATGTACTTATTTTCAAAACCTCATTTGACTTTGCAGGGGAAAGTTACATTTTCTTTTCAAAAATGATAGGAAAATAATTTCTTTATTATTTCACTGCATAAGAGCAGCAACATTCAAGCAGAATTTAATTTTTTTTAAAAATACTTTAAGTTTTATGGCAGGCAGTTTGATAAATTTTATTTTGCTGATAAAAAGGCAAATATGACAGCATGATACCCAAAATTATTGTTTAGACTAGTTTTATGCTTAAGAATAAAAAATCTTCCAGTTGGTACAGGTAGATTTTAGCGGCCTGTAGCGGCTACGCTGTTTTGGTGACGTCTGTTCAATCTGCTGTTTATTATTCGATCACTGATGCCATATCTCCGTGACAAGTTACACTATTGAGCAGTACATCCAAAGGATAAAACTTAATTATCAAATTGAGAGTTCATTTGTGCAAGCATTGCAGCCATTTTACGGAAGATACAGTGACCTTTCACAGTGGTCTATGGCAGTGTTTCTTAAATTGTGTTCCGCAAAACCCCAGGATTCCACGGAGCTCTCTCACAGGTTCCATGAGATTTGTATATTTTCTTTTCACACCTTTCAATTATATCACTTAAAAAATCGACAAAAATAACCCCTTTTCAAAAATACATTTACTGTCACTTTCGCATCTAATCTAAGCATTATTACCTATTTGGGATAGCCACAATGGGAACAATTTTATTTCTCGCTTGAAATAATGCAAATTTTTGACTATCAAAAATAACATAAAATGGTTCCTTTAAGGATTTAACTTCGAAATTGTTTCGAGATCAATCCCCAAACGGTTATTTTTCAGCTAATGTCTTTAAGGATAACATAAAATTGGGTTTTAAAATCTTCAATTTTGAAAAAGTTTCGGATCAATGTTGAACAAATTTCGGGAAAGCATCCCAAATCTCTCTCCTACAACATTACCAAATATTGCCATAAATCACGATTTTTTACATCAATTTAAAATATTTTGCCCTTGATACTAGCCACTCTCCCAGTATTTACGGCAAGGCTATGGTGGCTTGATCAGTAAGGCGGTCTTCATTAATGGTGACTAAGGGACGTTAAATATTCTCGTGGTCACAATGTGCTCTAAGTGAAACAATACCTCTGGGGATGCTGAACCAGGGATTGCTCGCTTACTGGTCTGGTTCAAAAAATCAGAGCTGTTTTCAGGGTTCCATCCAACTGGTTAAACCACAAATAGTGGCAGGTACGGGGGGATTCTGCAGTGAAAAGGAAAAGTACCTATATAGCAGCAGTTGAAAAGACAATTTAAGGAGGGGTCACGAGGGTCTAAATGATTTAGTTCTGTCTAAGGCCCTTATATACACAGTGACTCTAGAGCTGTATGAGAGAACACACAGTGACATCAAAAACTCTAATTTGTAAATAAATTTAAAAAATGTTAAAAAATAAGAGATATTTTTAAAAAAATTAATTTTTTAAGGTTTAAAAACTTTTTATACATAAATTTAAGTGAATTATTAACACTTTTGTAGGTAAAGCACATCAGCATTTCTTTTCCTGATTAAGAAGATATTTTAATCATATAACTCATGCATAAATTCTGAGGTTATTTTAAAAATTCTGATTATTTCTCAGAATTACAAATAGGAGTGTACTGGTATTTTACAATAAGAAATAATAATTAGCAATCATCAATAATTAAAATGATCTATAATTATGTGTATTTAATTAGCAATTTAATGACAAATAGTTAATGTGATTGTCTATTTGAGTTAAGAACCTGGCCATTCTCCAAAACAGAATACTGGCTGCGCTACTGCAAACTATTGAAACACCAGGGGTTCCACAAAAAAAGTGAGCATTGAAAAGGATTCCACTAATCAAAGAAATTAAGAAACGCTGGTCTATGGGATTACACCAACCAACGCCAAGTTTATCAGGCAACAATGAATGGCTGTTTGGTGTGAATTTTGGACTAGCAGTGTCTTTGCTCAGTACTTTTTTGAAAAGAGTTTCGTTAATACCTCACACACATCTTGTTTTATTCCATTTCAACATCTACTAGCTCTTATTGAAAGACTCTTTACTACCCAAACAAATAAGTAATTAAACATATAATGTTTTTTGTTTATAACATATCTGTTTTGGTATTTATTCAATTAAACAAAATGAAGAAACCAAATTTTACTCAAATTATATTGAAAAATAATTCCAATTACATTTGAAACGTAAAATCTTGTTATAGGTGCACTCCACATCCAGTAGATCATCAGCCGTATCGGTGGATAACGATATTTAGCTATGGGTGATGTAGTCGTTTCCTCATTAGAAGAACTAAAAAAAATAATTAATGTTAGAGTTGTTTGTAGAACAAAGCATACCCATACATGTCCCATACTTTTGGTTACAATGCTTTAAAAATTGAAAAGAAAGAAAATACTCCATGCATTTTTGATAGCTTAGAGATAAAAATATTTTAAATCAAGGAATACTTTATGTAGTCCAGTCAAAATGTATGTATGGAAAAAAGGCTAAAATAGCTAAATGTGATGTAGAACTGAATTTTAAATACAGTCGAATCCCGATTTAATGAACCTCTATTTAACAAATTTGGCAATTCAACGAATTTTTATTTTCCCCCCACTAAAGTGAAAGCAAAAACCCCTATTTAACGAATCACAGGGTTCTTACTTTTCCAGCAGATTAAAAAATAAGGCCTTAATATGGCTTTTTTCAGGCACATTTCTAACTATATAGGGCCATTTCACAACAGTCGTGTAGCAAGAAATTAGTTATGTTGGAAAGAGTTTCACTTATAAACACATAAATAGACAAGAAATATATATAAGTAAATACAATTGCTGTAGTGTTTCATTAGCATTAGGGGGGGGGTATTTATAACTCTGTTCCTTCCCATTCTAATTCCACTACATGTCAATACTTTCAATTTTAAAGATAGTCTCTGAAAAAAATAAATGATTTTTAAGGTATTTTTATGAAGACGACTAAGATGTGCTCATTTCTGGCTGTAAACTGGATGTTCACCTTTTCATCTCGTGAGTAGTCAAACAGTAACTCCTAAATTATGATTTTGAAAAAAATATACAGTTGATGTTCATTACAACGACCCCTGATGTCCAAACAAAACTGGTCGCTATAATGGAAGATCACTATAACTGAAATATGGAAAATGTTTCATGTTTTTTAGTCGCAGTTCAAAATACTGAAGTAAGTTTTATGAGCTACAAAATATTTAAAAAGAGCATCAAGAAACAAATAAAATAATCGATAACTAGAACTGAAAATACAAAATAGTAAATACTGCATATAAATTAAATCTAACTTTAAAATGATACATTTAATGACAAAATTTAGACACATGGCAGTGTGTCAGCCAAGTTTGGAAATCAGGCGACACATCTGCCAGTGTGTATCTTACACGAACTATTTCAAGCTACTTTTGACTCCCTCATTTCTCAAAAACTATTAAATCTACGTGCTTGAAATTTTGTATGTCTAATAGCGCTGCCTAGCAGACCTATAATCCTAAATTTCATGAATGTACCTCTTATAGTTATGGAATTATTACTATCTGAAAAGTGTCATTTTTTACACTGACTCACTCACTCACTCACTCATCAAAATGTTTACGAACTTCCAAATGTCTTACATACTTGAAATTCGGCATAAAGATACATTTTCATGCATACATAAAGGGAAAAATCTAAAAAGTCAAAAAACTACATTAACCCCTTGAGGACCAGCGCATGGAAAACGAAGCGCTGCTACGGGACCGAACGTTCCGAAATGGAACGCCGCCATCGGCCCGAGCATTTACAGCAGTTAAGCCTAACTGAACAAAAATATTCATATAAAATCAGCATTTCAAAATAATGACTTGAAATTTTTAAATTTGCTTAAACAATGTACTACTGATTACTAATTATTAATATAAAGACTATTACATTATTAGAAGGGAGTGAAACAAGTAGAATACTAAAACTTTAACTATGTGCACAAAGATAAATAATATGTGCACAAAAACAAAGTTAGAGTTAGACATCGTGAGTGTGCAATCAAAGAAAAAGAAATGTAGCAAAAAATATGTTCCTTATGTAATTTTAATTAAAACAACTTAGGTCAACGAATTTAAACTAGTTAAATTCCCACGCAGCAAGTCTCAAAATTGCTTCATAATTCTCTCGAAAACATTCCCTTTCACTCACTTCGCTAACCATTTTTATTGCAATGTTCCAGTCTCCAAATAAAAAAGAATAAATAAAGAAGAACAATATCAGAAAGGATTCAAAAATAATCATAAACTTCAGTGCCGCTTGAAATCATTCCTGTACTCTCATCGAACGGGGAATCCCAAAAGTCTGGAACACATACGCAAAAATATTTTAACCTTCCTCCCCCTCCCCCATAATTTATTCAGCTAGATGTATATCTCTTTCAATTACTCGCAACAAAAAAAGAGAAGCAAAGATATAAACAAGAGCAATTGAGACCTCATAAATCGTATGCGCAGAGCAGTGATTCACTGTTGTTTACATAAAAAAAAATCTATCCTATTGAGAGGTCCAAATAAGAAACCAAAGCGTGTACATGAAGGTCAAATACCATGTGACTCGAATATGATCAAAGTTATAGCCATTTAGCGCCATCTATTATCGTTTAAATATTCAATTCAATCGTTCCATTTCGAGAAAGCGTATATGTGACGCTGGGACGTCAACGTCGATCAGAACGCGTAGCGGATACGTGCCGCTGGACTGATAAGAGAGGAATTGTTGCGTAGCGTCCGCGTGACGCTGGGTGCGAACGGGTTAAAATAGCAAAAAACTACGCTATTTTTTATGAGCATCACGGCATTAATCACTTCCCCGCGCAATTGCAAAATATTTCGCCAAATAAATCAAAACAAATGGGCTCGTCAAACGTTGTCAAAACAAGGTTGTTGTGAAGTTTTAAATTAACAATTTAATTTCTAATCAAAATGGGGCTTGAAACAATACTCTAAGTTCCGCTAAAATGATCCATCAAATAATGAATTTCGCATATCTAGAGCTAAGCCTTTAAAATCAAAAATAACCAGCTTTAAAATTTTATAAAATTTTAGATCTCCATTAAATGCAAAATTTTACAGGAGGAGCAAAAATGGCAGCAATGATTTCAACAATTGAGAAATATTTTCGTAAATTCTGCATATTTTACGATTTACGTTATGATAATCCCCCCGAACAATAAAGAAACTTCAGACAGATTTTGAGATGAGTCTTAGCAATTTTCCTAATTGCCGACAAAATTGAGGAAGCCAAAGACCAAGAGCTAATGTACGTTGGCCTTGCTGATAAATGGGAAAATAGATGATTATTGCCCAAAACTGGAGATCGCGCCAAGTCCCCAGTTATCAAAATATTTTCATAACTTCTAATAAAAAGGAACCGCAAACCAGTGCACCGTAACAGCAGGGAAAAAAAGAAATCATATGTTTTTAATGTACGCTTTTGCATTTATAACTGTCTAAATTAGAACATAACCTTTGATTTAGCTTTTCAAAAAGTAATGATATCCCAAACAAAACATAAATGTGAAAAAGAAGCCAAGTTCGATTGAATTGAGGTGCGGGAAAGACGGTGTCACCGACAAAAAAAATTCAGATCTAAACAGTTACCAAGTTCCATAGCAGTTCCTCATGGAAGTTGGATTTTCCCATGTTCTTCACTTCATTTAGAAAACAATTTTTTACTTTCTTTGATATTGGATTTAAAACTTGGCAAGTTTGAAAAAAAAATAAATAAAAAACATAGTGATGACTAAAACTTGCCGCAAGTCTAAAATCCATTATCAAAGCAAGTAAAAAATTGTTTTCTAAATGAAGTGAAGAACATGGGAAAATCCAATTGCTATGAGGAACTGCTATGGAACTTGGTAACTGTTTAGATCTGAACTTTTTTTGTCGGTGACACCGCCTTGCCTGCACCTCATTTCAACCGAACTTGGCTTCTTTTTCACATTTATGTTTTGTTGGGATGCACCTTCACATAACCCATTTTCAAAGTCTGTGTTGTGAGCATTGTCCAGACAGCAACCTTAAATTTGTTGAACTGATGATGCAATTGAAAGTAAAGTTTATTCCAAAACATTTATTGGGACGATGGATTAAAGAAAATTTCTACTTTGACATGGCTGAATTGACAACGTCAACTACATCTTACAATTAAAAAATCCCCTTCTTCTTAGTTATTTTTGGCAATAAAGATGATCAATCAGGAAAAAGTATATCTCATTTTCAAGATTTATCTCCATCACTGAGTAGGGGCAAAACTAACCTGGCAGCATTGTGAAGGCTACACAGATCCTAATCACAGCCTTAAGAAAGATGCTGTCAGTTTAGGATTCCCCTGACTATAACTGCAACCAGTTAATTTTAATTTAGAAATCATGATTTGCTTCTACTTTGTTTTTTTACAACTATTTCTTTTCAAAAAGCCCAACTCACACTGTCTATCAATAGTGCATGGTTAATAATTTCTCCCTTTCATCATCAAACAACAGTGAAATCCCAATAATCCAAGATATAGGGTGGCATGGTAACCACAGATAAGCGAATTCTGGGGATAATCTACAAATTGATTTAAGACAATACAGTGTATGCAATAGCTTAAAAAACAATAACCACTGCAATCATTTAAACTATGGATAAAAATAATAAAAGTGTACACAAAAGCTAACCAAGGATTGTTTATTATTGCAAACAAATAGCACATATAAGTGTGCAAATTGTATAAACACATTAACTAAAACAGTTCAAATTAGGTTACTCTAAAAGCTCATAGAGGAAGGGAGAGGAAGTTTCACATGCAAAGCTGGTCTAGTTACTTGTTAAGGCACAAAAGTAAAATTCAGGTTTCAACTAGTTGGATTTCAGTGACCTTGGAAGGTTTGAAGTCATTAGACAGGAGGGGTGAGCAATAAATATAATTGTCTAAAAATAAATTTTCACTTGAAAAGTTAAAATGGGTATATTTCTCAGCAGTCAATCACCAAAAAAGAAAAATTTGTTTTGACGATTGGCTGTACAGTGACTGTTTTGCAGTGACTGTGTGGATGGACAAGCGTTTACTGTACTTTTCATGGAAATATTTTACCTTTAGAAACATAAAAATGCTATATAGTAGTTTTGAATTACAAATAAGTTGAAACTTAATTTTGAACTTTATATTGAAAGGAGCAGTTTGGGCACTCTAATGGACGTTAAAATAACATTGCATCTATGGAATAGCAAACGGAATTTCATCCATGGATCGCTAGGTCAAGATCATGAAACCAATGGAAGCGTTGATTGAAATAATCTTTTTCCACTAGATGGTGACATCTGGGTTCTTCAATCAGGGTGTGAATAGATCATAATTTTCAAAAAAGAAAAAAAATTTGGATTACTCAGATTTTTTTCACACTTTAATCGGATTTTTTAAAAGAGATTTTGGGAATTTTAGTTATTAATTTTCATTTGTAAATATAATTAGATTTGAGACTGATATTTAAAAAAAAACATATTCAAAACACAGAAGCAAAGAGGAGTAGTGCCAAAACTAATATAATTCAGAGACAACTAGAAGAAATGGTAGGAGAAACTCAATTTTTTAATGAAAACCTGAGGGAGTTGGATGTTTTGCATGTATTTCACTCAAAACTTTGAAAAGTTAACTTTAAATCCCACTGCTTCTAACTGCCTCATTTCAAGTAATACTTCACCAAAAAACTATTATAATACACATTGTTTTTAAAATGCAAATGTTTATGATTCAAATCAAATTTAATATGCACAGGAATAGAGCAGCATAAATACAAAAAAGTAGAGGAAAATGAACAAATTCAAAAATGTTATGTAAATAAAAATCAAATGTCAAAAAAAAAAAAAAAAAAAAAATCCAAATCTTAAAAGTGAAGTTTTTGAACTAAAACCCGATTTAAAAAATAACAATTGATTTAAACAGACATTTTAAATATGGTTAACTATTTGTAATACAACCCCAGTAAAAGAAACATTTTTAAACTAAGCACTTAGTTAAAATAAGGCAAAATGAAATGTATCATCAATATATAATTCAGAAATGTACTTTAAATTTTCTTACTGAATGACATGTAGAAACTAATTAATGAACAAAATATAGATATGTGTATATTTACACTGTAATGAGTTGTTGCTCTTCTGGTGAATGATATGTCTCATCAACGTTGTAGTCTAAATTTAAAAAGAAAAAATAGATGAATTTCTAAGTTTAAGCTTGAAGAATGAAAATCTACTCAAAAATTATTATGTGAAACAAACCATCTCTATCAGTATCATCACTTTTTTCTTTGAATCTCACCCACCAGAACATTGGAAAGATGAAGAAAGCACAAAAAAGAACCTAGAAAACATTAATCAGCATTTTTAATGTAAGAAGGCCAAGAAGGGTGATAAAATTTGCATCAAAAATATGGCAATTGAATTTTTACATCAGTTGATACATACATAAATCTGGAATAATATTACAGTAGGTTTCAACAAATAATAATACAAATTGACTTAGCATTAAGGAAGAGCAACAAAAAGCATTTACTAAAGATGGATGATTTAGGAGACTACATAATTTGTAATTCATTTTTATCACTGAGATGTTCAAAAAATTTTTAAACAGGACTTAAGTGATAAGCACTACATTTGTAAACACTATGTCATCACCTCAGAGTAACCGTAAGATATATAAAAAACAAAAAGTTTAAGGACTTACTAACATTACAAAAGTGCCATAATTTAGTTAAACAATCGGAAATATTTTGCATACAAAACATAACTTTGTGTTCACGGGCATAGCCAGGATTCATGTTAGGGAGATGCAAAGGCCCAACAAGATGGTGGTTTTTGGTTTAAAATTACCATCAGCCATTTTAAAAGTCATTTTTTTAAAGCTATCATTGACGACTTTACGCAAGGGAGAACAGTTCTTCTCCCCTCTCCCCTGAAATATGGTTTGAAATTAAAGTATCAAAGATCCCGTTTCAGGCTAGGTTATAGAGGCAGGTAAGGGGCTTTCCTTCAGAAATGTTTTGAAACTAAAGTCATAAAACTAAATTTCAAAATTTCAGGTTTAGTTTTTCGTTTTTTTGGTTTGATTGAAGGTTCTCCTCTGAGGAGAGGTAGTTGCCTCCCTCTGGCTACGCCCATGCTTGAGAATACAGTATATTTCAGAAAATAAGACATTTCATTAGTAGGAAATAAATAAACACAGAGCCCGAGTTTGCCAAGTCTATAGAAGTATTCATGTTTTGAACAATACATTATGTAGACCCTTATAGTTTTACTAATTTAAACAAATCATGTAAAAACTTATATTTTAGGGACTAATAAAACATAACTTCTAGAAGAAAACCACCACTTTTGACCACAGCTAAAAAAAATATGAATGCTAACTATAATAGCTCACTTGTGCAGTATAAGTCTCAAGCAATTTGAAAACTAAGTGAAGATCAATAAAATGTACACATTTAAATCATTGAAGTTAATATGCAAATTAAAATGTAAGCACTAAAGAGCAAGATAAGGATAAGAAAATCACAAACATGGACCTACTAACTGTAGTATATAACGCAGTTTGAAAATGTTGATGAAAATCTGTTCACTTGGGTTTGGTAGCACAAAGATAAAGGATTTTTTATTAATTGAAATTGGCAGAGTTTCTCAAATAAAAAATTAGTGCTAAATACCCTTTGACGCTACACCATGAAGACAAGATCCGTTTAACATTATGAGGTCACAAAATATGCTTGGGTGAGAGGAACTTCAGATCTAATGGCATGCTAAAAAAAATTGAAATGGAAGCATTTTATATTACCTTAAGTAATAAAAACAGCAGAGTTAAAAAATATTCTGTAATGACGACTGCAGACAATGGTAGCATTTGTGGCATTTCCCATGCAAAATGTAATAAAAAGTTAATTTTGAAACAAGTAGCATATGGTGATTTTCCTTAGCAGAAATGAAACAGCTCTAGCATCACTGTAATTTGTTGGTAACACAAGTCAACAAAAAAAAAACTTTTATCTGCATCCTGTATTTAAATAGTCAATTTCTACTAATTTTGGGTCGAGAAAAAGGAATGTGGTAAGGAATTTTTTTTATCAGCTCATTTTCAAGATACATAAAAGCCCACTGAAGATGGATACACAGCAACCACATATTAGTATATAGGTAATGTTAAAAGGGGGGGAATCTTGTGCAAAAAATGTTATTAAATAGGTCCTGTTTTATTAAACCATGTCAACAGAACAAAAGAAAAGGTGGACAAAATAGAGTTTCAGAGACACATCATTCATCAATAGCCACAAGACTTCTGTAGGGATTGCTTGACCAACTGTTTTCAGTTCTGGTCTTCTCTGCTGCTTAGAAATACTTGTAATACAACCCTTAAAGGCTTCCTGGGTGTTTTTTTCTTCCCTCGCAAATATTTCTTCAAAAGCAGTGATTTTCATGATTGGGCGTATTTGAAGGGCCAATAAAAATTCTCTCCTGAATCTTAGCTTCAATACATCTTGGAAATTTCCCTCTAAGGTATTGGAAAACCATCTTTGTTCACAAATTTTACGAAGTTCTCTATTATCCTCAGCAGAATGAGCATGGGTGGAAGCAGAAATGGGTTCCCAGAATTTAAATCTTTTCCCAGAATTTAAATTTCTCGAAATCCATTTCGGTTTTATATAGTGAAATTTTTCATACCAACCAGGGGTTGAAGTTTAAAAGACAGTCAGTCCCGTGGGGAGAGGGGAGCAGGTTCTATTTGTCAGGGGAACAGAACATTAGTGAGAATTCACTATCCTAGTTGGTGCTGTATCTTGAAAACTAGAGCTAATCTCAACTTTTTATGGTGATTTTCGTGTTTAGTGAGGCAAAATACTTTGGCAATAGCTATTTTTGGGCTAGATGCATTTTTGGTGTTGACTAATATTATTAAAGGTTAACTACACTGGCCTCAAAAAGTTAAGGTACAATATGTTTTTCGAAGTCACCACAAAAAAAAAGGCAGTAACAATAAAATGCATAATTTGCATGAATGATAATGACAAACTTCAAAAGAATTTATGAAAAAACCATATCTATCACTTTCATTTTATAGAAAAAATTATATCTTTATGAGTGAAAAAAAAATGCAAATATCAAGCTTTCGTACTTTTGTGTGTAAATTGTGTTACTTTTCAACTGTTGTTGGCAGTTTCGTGACAATAGTCAATAGAGTTTAGAAAATGTCTCTGAGATGTCGTTTACCCAATTCATTAAGGTGGCGGGCAGTTGATGGATGGAAATGGATGAGTCTCGTAGTATTGTTCAGCGACTTTGGGATCAATACCAATCCGAAGATTCTGTGTCCAGAAGACCTGTTCCAGGCTGACCAAGAGCTACAACATCTGCAGAAGACCGTTTTCTAGTTCTTTCAGTCTGAAGGAGAAGAACCACTACTGTGCCGCAGCTTGTTGCAGACCACTTTGTAGCATCAGGAAGAAGAATCTCTGCTTCTACAGTGCGAAATTGTCTTCATAATCTTCATAATGCAGGTCTCTATGCAAGACGACCAGTTGTTTGTGTTCCCCTCAACCCACAGCAGCGAAGGATCAGCTTATGCTGAGCAAGAGAACATGTTTCCTGGACCCAGCAGCAATGGACTTCTGTGCTGTTTACAGACAAGTCCAGATTTACATTGGAGAGTGACTCAGGGCATCTACTGATCTGGAGGGAACAGCCCACTAGGTACCATCAATCCAACACAGTTGAAAGGCGCAATTATAGAGGTGGTGGAATCATGGTTTGGGCAGGGATCTCGCTCGGTGGTCACACTGACCTGCATGTGTTCCATGGAGGAACTCTGACTGGTCTGAGATATCGGGATAAGATTGTTGATCCATATGTCCACCTATATGCTGATGCTATTGGTAATGATTTCATTCTGATAGATGGTAATGCACGACTTCACCAAGCTATGATTGATGAGGAGTATCTTGAGGATAAGGGTTTGGAATGAACCCGAAGGGCCAGCACAATCTCTGGACCTGAATCCGATAGAACATCTTTGGGACTATCTTGGAAGACAGTTTGCTGCTTTAAATCCTTCTCCAAGGTTGTTACATGAGCTGGAACAAGGCTTACTCTGTGTCTGGTCTTCGTTTCCTTTTCCAGTGTCTGAAAACTTAATAAACAGCATGGAAAATCGATGCCGCCAATGCATTTAAGTTAGAGGAGGACACATTCCTTATTAGAACCCATTTCTGTATTGTTTCTATGACATTTTACTGCTTAACACTGTGATGTTCTGTTTTCTTCAAGAATGGACTTTTCCGCAAAGATTGCTTTTTTTGCTATAAAACATTTTTGCAATACACTTATACAATATCTATGATGCATTCAATAAAAAACTACTTAATGCACATATCCTCCAAAAAATTTCTGTTTCTGCATTCATTCATTTGCAAATTAGACACAAAAAGCTGGTTGTACCTTAACATTTTGAGGTCAGTGTACTTCTTAGTGACAAAATGTGGTGAACAGGTATGATTAAACAATGCAGAAGTATATTAAAAAAAAAGACTTAGCATTTAATTTTTCTCAAATAGTTTAATTCTTACCTTGAAATATGAAGGAAAAGTCACAAATCCCCAGTTAATTTCACGCAGCTTGATATTTCCCATAAATTTGTTGGTCAACCACTTCTGACAGCATGGATGTGAGACAAAATCAAAATTTTTAGCTTGAGATGCTACATCAATGATTGAAAGCCCGGACCATTCATGACTTCTTGTATCAAGATTATTATATGCTTTGGAAGGAGAGTCATTGTAACACAAGTCAAACACGTTAAAAGCCATAGTAGCAAACTCCCTGAAAATGAATGAACAAAGTAATTTGGTTTAAAAAAATCATTAACAGGATAAACCTAATACTGATATAAATCCAAATGGATTTCTTTAAAAAAAATCAATTATGACAGAAATTTGTCATAAAATTTTTAATTCTTAATTCATATTTTTATAGTTTGTGATTTATTTTTTTTAAAAAGCACTTAAATATCACTAATTGCAACATTGATTCATGTTATGGCTTTAAATAGACTAATTTCAACAAATTTTCAGTAATCCAGGAAATTTTACCTTTACTATTCATTTGCATTTATTCAGCTGTGATCATTAAGTTCAACATAATTTTTGTGTCTAGATTTTACAAACTGAAGAGACTACTTAGAAAAAGCTCTAAAACTCATTGCAGAACTTTTCCCAATATCCTCATCTAATTTCAGAATGTAGCATTGAAGTTCCACCCTTAGCATCAAGTTTGTTGACCCTTTTTTTTTTTTAAATATTCTGCCATATGTAGTCTGTTTCAAACAGATTGGTAATTTTTAGAAAACTCTTCTTAAGGTAATACAGCAGTTTTGTACAACTTACTGAATATACCTGTTGGTCTGTGATGCATTGTTTATGATAAAAATTTAACTTTTTAGCAGAACATCGTTTTAGCAAAACATGATGAAACCAACAGCAGGTGTGCCATCTGCCATTATGGTGAAGTAAAAAGTTATTTGTGCATATAATACATTGGTATAATCCTCTCCACATGAACTTCATTTCACTGACCTAGTACATAGTAAAACTGATAGCATAAACAAGGCTATAAAATTTCTATTTGAAAAAACAGAGTCTGGGGTTTTAACACGTATTTTTCAAGTTTTATATGTATTGAGGTGGTAATATTTAAAATTTGTTCGCATTTATTTTCTGTTTATGACCTACTAAAAAACAGCTTGTACTTTTTTTTTCTTTTTTCTATTTCAAAATAATAAATGAAACTTTTAGTGAAAAGATCCAAAATTAAATTATTTACTTCAAATATTTAAAAGAAAACTTACTTGCTCAGATTCACAATTTTATCTTTAGCCTCTTCCTGAGTAACATAAAAGCTGAGCCTATTTAACAATAATGAAGACATAAGAGCAGTTATAATGGGCTGATCTGATTGGCTCCAGAGCAATACTGCTAGTTTTTCTCTTTTTGTCATCAAAGCCCAAAGAATTAGAATGTATATGGCTTTACGCCTTGAAACGTCCTCAGTGAGAGTTTTATCTATGTCTTCATCAAGAGTTTCATCCGTGTTTTCAAATAAGGTTCTCAAACGTATAAAGAGGGGTATACCAACTAACTGCTGAAGTACCCAATTTAATTCTCCATCAATGAAATTTTCATCGATTGCGACAATCTAAAAATAAATAGACAATACATTTGTTTGTGCTAGTAAAAGTGAAATCACTAAAACTTAAAAAACGAATTTTAGAGTAATATTAGTAAAAATCAGATATAAAATTATAATTGTGCATGTAAAAATTTATAATAAATATCTACATGTACAAAGGGGTAAATTTTTGGAACATTTGTGCATTTTTGACATTTGAGTAAACATAGAACTTATAATAAAAGTCGTATGCATAAGTTTGAACATGCAAATGCAGCAAGGCAGAAAGTAATTAAAGCTTTAAAAAAATAAATAAATTATTTTTGATGCATAACAATTTAAGACATTTTTCAGGAAGGAAAAAAGATTTCACATTGATTCTCAGATTAACATAAATTCAAAAAATGACAACTATGCCAAATTCAGCACCTTTTATTTGAAAAAGAAGTGGGGTTAAACTACTTTGTTTCTATGAACATTCAACCTATTGGTAATCAACCCGCACCACAGAATTGTTAGATACACAGAATAAACTGATAAAGCAATAGATATACAGTGATTATTTTTAATATGCTAGATCAAACTTCGAAAAACCAGTGAAGTACCAGTGCACAGATGCTTTCATGGCTTTACAATTTTGATGAAAAAACTGAAAAACATATATTTAGGGAAATCTTCTCAAAAATGGCACCAGTGCAAAATTTTAACCGTTTGGGACGGCAGTTTGCAGAACATAGTGCTCCCTCAGGACGGCAGCTGTTACACGCGGACTGTGCACACAGGCCGGGGCAATTTCTCCCACTAAGCCTAATACGCAATTTCCGGAAGTACGCATATATAATAATGGATAAAATGTATACTTTAAGCAGAAATGAAACCATTTTTTAATATATGATAAAATACATCAAAATTTCAATCATAACAAAAAATTGGATGAAAATAATTGATATTTAACAATAAAAATGCAAAATATATTGTTTTTTACAATAACTAAAAGTACCAAAATTAAACAATATATTTTCTACAAAACAGGAAAATATTTGCACTTAATATTATGAAATGCTTGAAGAATATTGTAATAATTAATATTTTAAAGCCGCATGAAAAATTTCAAAGCACAGATAAATGCGCATTGAGCATTTTACACTCATACATAGTGTTACATCTTTTATTCTGCTTTGAGAAAATTACACATCTCCATCTAAGTTCTTTGCCTTCTGTTTCAGCGTATGATTTTCGAAAGTAACAACTGTATGAAGAACTCCAACAAAAATAATTTATAGTTGTTTCAATGTGACCCAAAAGATCCATAGATGGATAAGTCATAAATTAAGATATTTCCTCCTCGGAAAGATAGCAAGTTCAACATGGCTACCAAATGAACATAAAAGTAAAACTCTTTGCTAGAATATCTCTCCTCCAATCCCATTACAAATGGAACTGAAACTAGAAAGAGCCACTTCAAAATGATGTTTCCCTTTACTTGCGAGCATATGTTTATATTTTCTTTCACGAAATCCAATAAATCACAGACACTTGACAGACCCCATTCTGACGTCAGACAGAGAAATACTAATGCAGGAGAGCAATCATTCGAACGGAACATGAACATGGATAAGTAACGCCATCTAATAGTAAACATTTGGTTCCAAATCCAAAACGCAGAAAAGCGTCGTTAGGCCGGCTGCGTACTACTTCCGTAACGCACGGATGCATTTTTCGTCTCTGAAGCCTGAACCACCTAGCACTGACGCAAAGACGTGTTGTTCGTCCCGAACAGGTTAAAACACACCTCATCAGAAAAAGAATTCAGTGTATCATCAGATGAAGCATTAGTTTTTTCTACAATCACGAGAAGTTATGCTACAAGGCAATATGTGCAAAACAGAAATGCCCGAAGAGGGGGGCAAGCGGTGCGATCGTCCCGGGCGCCAAGATATCAAGGGGAACCATAAACTAAGCTTTTACTGCCTTAATTTTTCTTTCATTTTCAAAAATAGTTTTCAAAATCTAGCACATTAAATTTCAGATTACATGCTAAACTATGTAACACACTTAAACGTGTCTTTGTGCAGTGGATAGGGACCGCATAAATCGTTTTGAAAAAAATGCTCAAAACTTCACTAGTACTTTTTAAGAATATTTTTCGCAGCACAGTTTTTTTTTTTTTTTTTTGATGCGGTGGACAGGGACAGCCAAAAAAAGAAAAAAAAGTCTCAAGTAGAACATTACCCAAAAAAACTTACGAAATAACTAGGAATAACTTTTTTAAATGAATTCGAAACACCACAGCTACTTTGAATCTAGTCAACCAAACCTTTTATTTTCTGACTAATAAATTATACATGTCAAATTTTTTCAAAAATTTTATCTGTATATGTTCTTAATTTTATGCATACAGAACTTTTTGAAACATATAACCAATATGTTTTGTCGTTTGACAACACGCAAACTTTCCTGTGGTAAACTGGTTCAAAATCACTTTCGTCAACACAAGATGATACCTAAACTCGAACTTATATGGATAATTTCTTTAGTCGAGTTCCAATTTGATTGAAATTTTCATATACCGCACCAAAAATAAAACAAATTAAAAAAAAAAGAAAAAGAATGCACAAAAACAGGTTTGAATGTAATTGATGAAAAATACCCGGTACTTTTACATTATTTGCCTATCATTCTGTGTGTGGGGGGGGGGCGCCAGAATATATTTGCTTCTCTTGGAATGGCTCTGGTGCAAAATATAGCCAAAAATGGCTTTTTCATAGCAGATACTGCTTGGTAAGATCTATGTTACTTTTTATTTCATCAAATGAAACACTTAAAAATTCCATTGTTTCTTTAATTTTAAGCCAATTGCATTAAGAAACTAAAGAAAAAAACCTTTTGCTAGTTTTTTCCCAGCAAAGAAAAAATAAGTCATAAGATGATTTACAAGAAGTAATTATTTTTTAAAAAAGTAATGATAAAATTTCTACAAAACACATTAAAGGAAATAAATTTGAAACCTTACTTTTCCGTATCCTAAAATTCGTTCCCAAAACACTTCTACAAAAAAGTGTTCATTTAAGGCATTCTCAAAAAGTCTTAACAATGTTGTTGCATTTAAATACTTATGGACTTGAAATCCATATTGAAGGAACAGTGACACAAAAGATTCTCTGCCATTCTGCAGTAACACTTGTTCAAATATTTCATTTCGGATCTAAAAAATGAAAAAATTACATTAACAGAAAATCACAATTGTTAAAGTTATAGCCTCGTGAAATAATTCAACTTTTTACATATTATCGGCCTTTGGTTCTGCTAGCATAAAATTCACAAAAATTTTAGTCTCCAAATCAATGATATCGTCATCATTTTTGCAAAATTTATGGCTTGCAAAAAGAAGTGCTTTTGCAGTAACAAAAATGTAATATTTAATTGCATATGGACAAATATATGTCCGCATTGGGTGTGACCCGTTTGATGGGTGACATACAAAATGAATTTTTGAGTTAACAAAAAATATAAAAACTTCAAATCTGAAAACTTTCCTAATATTTTAAATTATATTTAATTCATCAAAGGTAGTAGCATCAGTACGGGGAGGGGGGGGGGTACATAGTTGCCGGATGACAGACACCTGGAGGGTGACTCAAAATGGGTTGATGAGTTGATAAAAAATATAAATACTTCAATTCAGAATTTTTTGTTTCAATATTTTAATTATGTACAAACTATGAAACACAGAGGCATCACTACTTCTTTTTGCATTGGGTGACACCCTTCCAGTGGGTAGGACACAAATGGATTTTGAAGTAAGTTTATAAAAAAAACTAAAAGAACAATATAAATACTTCAATTCAAAATGTTCCCCCAATATTTTCAATCATAACCAATCTATCAAATACAGTAGCATCACTATGGTAGCACTTGCAGCGAGTGGTACTCTTCTCACGGATGGGATCAAAATGAGTTCAAAAGCTTACAAAAAATGTAAATACTTAAATTCGGCAATGTTTTCCCCAATAAGTTAAATTAAATGCTAAACGAACTTTTAAGGGAGCTTTAAAATTAATTCCTCTTAACCATAGTTTTTCTTATCCGAAAAACAATAAATAGCACTACGAGCAAACACAGTAGGACGGGGAATACAAATGTAGTAAGTCTAAGCAGTAATTAATTTTAAGTGTGTTTGAATTAATGAAGTTCGAATGTATTAATAAAAAAACAGCATTAGCTAAAACTTTCTACTTCCAGTTTTATTCGTGAAGGGCCTGGGACAGTGGCAGAGTTAACATGCTGCAAATGCCTTAATTGCGTGGGGCCCCCACAACCATAGAGGACCCAATGGGATTTAAAATGCACATGATAAATGTTTTACATAGTTTTGTGATAAACAAAGGGGCTTCAAAAATTTTATTGTCACGGACCTCAAAACCTGAAGGTGTGCCACTGGGGGGCGGGAGGTGCAAAAAGTGCAATTTAGATGTTTGGAAACAATTTACCTCCCTTCACCCCTGCCCCTCCTTTGAAAATAGTGGGTGTGTCACTGTATGTATAAAATACTAAATTAACAGAAAAAAAATTTTTTGAAATATGTTAGGTTATTTCATTATATAAGTAGACGTAAGTATGTAGAACAATAATATTATTTATAGCTATTGTCCATGGCAGTTTCCAAAACGAAAGGTGATAATGAATTTCTATAAATATTTGAATATTTAAAAATATACATTTTAAAGTCAATAAAAATATTTGAGTGAATTGAAGGAAATTAAAAATTTGCTTCCACATAATTTTCAAGTCTAATTCAACCATTAAAATTATTTTAAGCATCGATTCTCAGCATATATTTAATTTATACCTTAAAGGTAGGATCCTGGTAAAAAACTTGAGTAATGGATAACTGTGGACAGTTCCAATCAATAGTGAGAAGAAGATCCTTTTTTAACTGAACACGCTTGTTAAATCCACCAGGATCTTGAGCTGTTAAGAGAACAAAAGAAAACAACTTAGTTTAAATGCTTTTTCCATGTTATACTTTAACTATAATTTTGCTGTTACATTATTTCCTTAACAAAATTTTTACCAAAAAAGTTACACATCTTACTTATTTTTAAAAGCGTAATTTAGAAATCAGTTTATTTGGAATCAAAGGGGGGAATCAAAGGGAAGGAATATAAATTAGAACTTGAAACATTGGTGCACAATTGGAATTTTGATTTCTTTCGATAAAAAAAGAAGAGACAGTTGGCAATACTGCAGCCGTTCTACCACATACGTCTTTTACGCATATTCCATAAAATAGCACACTTGTGAGAGTAGTATTCAGCATATATATATATATATATATATATATATATATTATCTGCAGTTTATATATCAATTTTCTTGTCTTATGTTTCAAAATATTATAATGCAACAATTTTCATCACGTGTTGTTATTCATTTAGTGATCAGGATGAACACAACACCTCAAAAGCACAGTAGAATACTGTTATCTCAGCACATGAGCACATAATTCAGGCAGAATGTAAGGCAGGTTTAGGGACAATAAACAGAACAATTAAGGTAATTTAGGAAAACAGTATTTCTTTTCCTACCAAAAGAGAGAAAACGAGATCATAAATGAAAAGTCAATCCTTATACTGACTTCATTAATGAGAAAAAATGAAATTACTCCATGTTTATATCTTCTGTAAGCAGAGAAATTTAAAATATATAAATTAATATTCATGTAAGCCCCTGGTAGCAGAAACAACGTGATTCTGAGACATACATCTCAGATTTTTTGAGAAAGTCTGCAGGCTATTTCACTGTTAAGGAGAGAGAAAAATAAACCCTAAAATTTTTAACAAAAAAAGTTTAAAATTTCAGCTAATAAAGATTTGTTCATATTTCAGGGATACACAAGGGGCAAGTACTTGTATTAGCATCTTAATTACTAAGCATTTCTCAAAACAGATTTAGATTTTACCATTAATCTAATCTTGATTCAACTTGCACCCTTCATTAAAAAATGTACGGAAACAATAACTGATAAATGTATATTTTAATGTGTTGAAAAGTATTTACACTTTTCAGTATTAAGACGGACACACTCCCAAAAGTCTAATTAAAAAAAAAAAAAAAAGATTGCGCATCAGATCTGAAAGATAGTCAGAATAAAGAAACCTGCTCTGATACTGATCTGCTGGCTGTTCTATGCTTCTTTGTGAAGATAGGGATACCTCTTCCTCTAAGAATAAGATTCCAGGGGCACTCCCAAATACTACAGGCATCCCAGGAGTGCAAACCTCCCCCCCCCCCCAAAAAAAAGGGGGGGAATACCTCCAAAACAGGGTATCTGTTACATTTTGAGTTTTGAAATCCATGACTTTCCCTGAATTCTGCTCATAACTTTCCATGACTCACGGGATGTAATTTTTCCAGAAAAAAACATAAATTTTCACAAGAATATCTGAATTAGTGTTTTGTGAAAATTAAATTGCAACCATCTAATCTATGCATTGGACATATGTTTCTTAAAATTCAAATTAAAGTGAAATGTAGCGAGCTCATCTACTATTATAACAAAATAAAAAGAATTTATGCAACAATGAGTAGCGATACATGTGAAATAATTCAAGTTTCAACTTAATTATTTTGTTACCTCATACTTTTATCAATCTAAAATTTTTGAAATTATTTTTTGGACTCCAATGAATCATACAAAATTTTCATGGTAAGTAAGAATTTACATCTAAACAAATTAGTTTTTTTTTTCTGTAAAATCAGATATGATGCACAATAATTTTTCAATTACAAAAAATACTGAAAAAATTTTTTAATTGCAGAATGATTTTTCAAAATAAAAGAAGCTTCAAACATGCAGCAACAATGTAAAACTACTGGTAAACATTTAAACTTGATTTTCATCTATTTTTTCTTTTGAATTTTTGGAAATACACATTTTATTTTATAAACAAATAATGAATCTATTTTTTTAAGCTAGAAGTTTCCTAAAAAAATTGTGATTAGTAATAATTTAGCAATTACTAAAACTTAGTTTATAATAAATAAAATACATTAAAAAATCAGAAAAAAACAAAGTATTAAATAAAAGTACTTAAAAATTAATATACCAGACATTACCAGATTTTTTAAAACCAAAGATTCAAGATAGGCTCTAATATTGTATAACTCCCAAATTTGTGCAATTTGCAGTATTTTCGGACTTAAAAAAAAAATTCCCTTGAAAAATCCTGACTTCTGTATTTTATCAATGTTCTAAACGTTCCTTAATTAATTCTTTAGATCAATTTTATTTTCTAAAATCTTCTTTAAGTTAATATACTGCTGAAAATAGATGATAATTTTTATGAGTCTGTTGTATCAACACGGATGACTTACAATTTTCGTGTCAAATGAGAGCGGCAAAATAGAAGATTCAATTACAAAATTAGACAATTAAGGAGGGTTGAAAATAATGTTGAATACATAATTATAACTTTCCAAATGATAGAATCATAGTAGCAAAAAATGAGCGAGTATTACAGAAGCAAATGCAATTGGATTTCAAAATGTGTGAAAAATCAGGACAGACGCGTAAAAAAGGCTAAGATGCGTAAATTTTGCACCTAATCTGTAGAATTCGAAAAATAAGCGTGTTCTTGAATTCAAAATCCATGACCAGTTCTCAGTTTTCATGCTTTTTGAGTTTTTTTTTTTTTTTTTTTTGCTGAAAACCATGACTTTCCATGACCATTTTTGATTATAGTCAAAATCCATGACTTTCCCTGACTTTCCAGGTGTGCGAACACCCTTCAAAAAGCATCGCAACTCATTTCAGTGGTGCAGTTCATCCCTAATCCCCCCCCCCTCTTCTAGCTGGGCACCTGTAATGAAACAGTGGCTTTTGTTTCTATTTATAAAAATTGAAACTGAAAAAATTTGGCTAAAATTTTGAAAATTTAATAAAAAAATCAAAATTTTTTTAAATCAGAAAATTAAAGAAAAAAAAGCTAAAACTTGAAAAAATGCCTTGAAAAATGAAAAAAAGGCTTAAAAGCGTAAAAAGTACTGAAAAAATCTTTGAAAATGCATAAAAACAGGAAAAAGGCTAAAAAATGCAAAAAATAAATTGTCATCAACTTCCAGGCCCTGATAACAATAATTAGTCTCTGAACTTCTGTGCATGCTTCTGTCAATGTTTATTTCATCAGAATATGAGTGCATGAAAAATCAAAGATGAGCTGATGTATACTTTTGGTTCAGCTGCATCATTTGTTAACAAATTTTTTAATCCAAATGTAGCATTTTAAATTAAGACTCATTCATCAGTATTATTAATAGGTACTTACATTTGAAAAGAGCTTTTAGTAAATATACTGGCAATTCTTCAATATCAGCTGCTAAATCAAGCATATTGAAGATAGTAATGTGCTTTATTTCTGGCTGAAAAGGATTAAAAGAGGTTTTTATTTGAAAATTTCTAAACATAGATAGATGTATATATTTTATAAAACATTTGTGTCCTTAGTTCAAAAATCACAATAAGTTCAACCCAGAAAACAAAGCGAGGATGTAAATACTGAAATATTTAAAATTAAAAAAAAATTAACTGAAATATGATGTCTACTTGAGTTGCATATTAATTGACTGCTCAGATATCGTCAATTCGATACAGCTTGCTGTCCCAAGTAAGACACTTAGGAGTCATTCTTCTTTTAAAAATATTTTTACTAGACGGAACTATGTTGATAATTTTTGTCTTTTTAAATTCTACAAACTTTTTAACATTCATTGTCATGATTTAGATATTTTTAACTTGTCATTTTACGATTTTAAGTCTTTATATTTTAACATTTCAAATGTATAGTTTGTTATTAATTGCTTTTTTATATTGTTGCCACTGCAATTGGATTATTTTTGTAGTGTGCAATGCTTTTAATAAATAAATAAATAAATATTTCTCCTGCCCTCAAGTATTACTGGTAAGATTCTTTTTTTTTTTTTTTCAAAACTACAAAAAAATTACGATTTTTAGAGGGAGTTTTTTAATAAATTAAAACAATAAAAGTTTTGGAATGAAAAATAAACAACTAACTGTTTCAAAGAGTGATATTGTGTACAACAAATGAACTTTTTCATAGGACCATGGGACCCTATAACACTGAGCAGTTACTTATAGTGGCCAATTAATCGAGGTTTTCGACTCTTTCATCTGTTTATGCCATCCAAGTCATCCACAGAACTAACATTTTAAACATCAATTAATGATCTATTGGTTTTTTTTACAATTAAAAAAATAATTTAGCACTATAATTTTTAAAAGTTGGATGTAATTATCTATTACAAATTTTGTAATTATACAAACAATTTACAAAAATGTAATTAAATGTGAAAAAATTAAAAAACTTTAAAAGCTCTCACCCATTTCTGTGATAGAATGTCACAGAAATGGGTGACAGCTTTTAAAGCCAGCCCTACAAGTATACATGATGATCAAGAAACTCTTGTTTCAAAATGAAACAATAATTAGAGCATGCACATTGCACAATAAGCTATTCAGGAGATGGATGACATTTTTACATCGTAAACAACAGGCAGATTCCAAATTTTTGCATGTTCTCTAGCAGAGTGAATGTTGTTTATACGCCTTGAGGCACCTCACTTATAATTTTATCTTCCTGGCTGCACACAAAACTACTGCATTAGACTCATTTAACGCTAAATTTATGCTGTCTGCTAGGTTGCATGTCAAGCCGCCCTCTTAATATGAACCCAAAAGTGATCCTTCAAGCTGAAGGATATTGAAGTCCATGAAATAAATTCTATCAATACCTAAATAAATAATAGATCATAATAAATCTACTTACTAATTTGGAAGAGTTGATACAATCCAGAACTCTATTACAAAACATAGAACAAATAATCTTATTATCTTTTAATGTGGGAAAAATTGAAATGATTTTGTCAATCAACCCTTTTTTCAGAACAGTTTCTAGGAATACAGAATCATTCATTTTCCTAAAGCTTTAGGAAATAAAAGATAAGCTGCATTACTGAGTTATAAGAAAATTTATTAACAAGTTTAGAATCAATACCATAAATTTATAAAAACTAGTTTTTACTGTGGACTTCAAAAGAGGAACCAAGTTTCACTGACTCTCTTTAAACAGTCAAAATATTTTAAGGTAATTAAATAACTTATGACATGTATATTTTGCTTGAAATATATGCCAAACTATAGAATTCAGGAACATTTTAAAATGTTAAAGCGAAATTTACCCATTAGCTCATAGAATACCATACAGTGTATATATACTTCTGCTCTTCATGGAGGGGACCACTTTTACAAAAGGTATCAACTAAAACACTGTCCAGATTAGGTGATGGGTTTAGTAAGCCAGCTTTGGTACTTGCTCCGATAAATAAGGCTGCAGCTCAATGTTATTTTAATGCATGTCTATGGATTTAAATCTATTTATCTTTTTACATCTATCTATTACTACAACTATCAATGAATGTATATCTATTTCTGTTTTCATCTGTGTTTATACTTATCATTCTGACTATATTTATCTCTCTGCATTTATCAATCTGTAGTTAAATTTAAATATCAATTTCTAGAAAATGTTTTGTAAGATATAATCCCCCTCCCCCAGCCTGTTTATCAAAAAATCAAGAAAAGTAATTAAAGTTTAAGAAAATAAAACTTATTTTCCATTAGTTCAGTAACAATTGAGTAACTTTAAATAAATATAACACAAAATGGAATTTTCCAACAATCCATACCAATTCATTTAGATCCATTTCTGTTTATCTCTCCATATGTATCTATGTAAACACCAATTTCAAAACAACATTTTCTTAAATATTATTTATCTAAACACAGTACAGACTAAAGTAGTCTCACATAAATGCACTCAAATCTTATTAATATTAATAAATACCAAATACAAAAATGATAACACTAAGAAGTTAATTAAGTGAAATCAGGGGCGCCGACTTGCAAAAATTATTGAGGAGGCTGGGGTTATGTAATCCCTCGAAGGTCCCTCCACCCCAAATAAAGGTCAGATTTTTGTACATTGAAAATGCCATATTTTCTGATGTGTATAACTTTAACAAACAGTATATGACATGGCATTTTCGAAATAAAACCATTTAAAAATTGATTTACAAATTTTCAGGTTCAACTAAATCATGTCACTTTTATTAGCAAGAGATTTTTTTGTTCTATTTTATGGGGCGCGTGCACTGCCGTAGCTAGGCATCAATATAAGGTGATACACTTGACTTGAATGGAAGGGCACTCTCGGAGACGCTGACGTAAAAAAAAAATTGGGGGAGGGGGTCAAACTAGGGGGGGGGCTTGTCACGGGAATTTCAAAATTAGAGAGGAAAATAGTGAGTTTTAAAGTTTTTTCTAAGCATTTTTTAAAGTCATATAATCATCAACATTAGAACCTCGAAAACTCGGCAAGCCTGACACATATTTTTTTGGCTTTGAAAAATGGAAAAAATAAATACAAACACTCACAGTATTTTCGTAAAAAGGTAATTTAATTTGCGCATGTATTTTAAGACCAGTTCTTTTTCCATTAGTGATATCGGCTAACATATTCAAGTGTAAACACAGTCTCCCAATGTCTAGGTCATATTTGAAAACTCAGCTGCTTTTTCAAAATTTGTTTCACTTTTGTTTAATAAAAGCAAGCACTCTTGTTCAACTGCAATGACCTGTGTGAGTCCAGTTGATTTAAATCACTCAATAATGCAAGATTGCACCATTTCACAAACCTCAATGTAAAGTACCTTGTAGTACTCCTCCTTTAGGATTTTGAAAGTGTGCGATCAGCTGGCTTCATTGTTTTCATACTTGTTTGGTATTCCTTGATTCCAAGGAAGCGAAGGTGAATCGATTTTGTGAAGATTTTCTTTTAAACACAACTCCTAAAAGTATTCAAAACTATCACGCCCCCCATTTTATATACAAATGAAACCCTCATATATTTTTCCCAGATCAGCAACACTTAGATGAGCGTGCCGCAGCACTGCCCACCGGCAACAGACTTGACCCGTAAGTTTGCGCACTAGGACAAATTCTAAGTGTGCTTGCAGCACAGCAACACTATCATTATTCACAACACTTGTTTTCAGTTAACTTGCTTACTACCGTAGTAATTATTTGTTTTAACTCATTACTGAATGTATTTTACAAGGTAAACTATCTTCAAACAAGGAAAATAAAAGATAAATTCATGAGTTTAGAAAGCATAATATAACTAATAATTTTATTGATTTATTGAGGGGGCTCTGCCTCCTCAAAAATATTTTTGAGGGGGCTCGGGCCCCCTCAGGCCCCATGGAGTCGGCGGCACTGAGTGAAATGATAAATTACTACTTTACTATTTACTTAATTTCAATATGAACTCCACGTTGTAAATAATACAGCGAAACCTTTCTGAGCAGTCATCCCTCCATTCCGCAAAATTTTGGCCGTTGAGAGGAGGTGGCTCCTTTAAAGGGTTTTCGTTATAGTTGCAATATCTAAACTAATAATAAAGCTGAAAGTCTCTCTGTCTGTCAGGATATCTGTGACTCACATAGTGCCTAGACCCTTCGGCCAATTTTCATGAAATTTGGCATAGAATTATTTTGTAGCAGGGGGGTGTGCACCTCGAAGCAATTTTTTGAAAATTCGATTGTGTTCTTTTTCTATTCCAATTTTGGAGACATTTTCTCAAGCAAAATTATAAGACGGATGAATAAATTACCAAGTTATCATAACGTGGAACCGTAACATGGGCAAGCCAACTGGCGAGAAATTCATCATACATTATCTGTAAATATGCAGGCAAACCAAAAGACCTTTTAACTTTCTACTACGGGCAAAGCCATGCAGGTGCCACTAATAATTCTATAATACACAATATATGCAAGTCTAATACACAGAATGAAATTTGAGACCATTCTAAAAGGGAATTAGTATATTATTTAATTATTGTTTATATTTTTCAAAGAAAGGATACAATTTGTGACTTAAGTTTTTAATCTTCTCCAACAATAGTTTTTAAAATCGAATTCAAAATGTTGCTTGTTGCAATTCAAAATGTTTTTCAATTCAAAATAATAAAAAAATTACTCTAACCAATTTATTTGTCATTGCATCTGAATTTCTGATGATTTTGTTTATTATCCCCACTTCAGTTGAAAATTTAGTGTGATCATGATTACAACGCAAATTGCTTGTCAAAGGCCAACTTAGTGTCTAAAACGCATAAAAATGTATTTGCTCATAAGACGTTAACTGCACACAGAACTGATTAGTTAATGTAAACCAATCCCAAACTAATATTAGATTTGATAGAAAAACGCTTATTTTCGCTGACTCGTTAACCAGAAAATGTTTCTTAGTCGGCAGTGTAATTATCAAAGCTCTCCATTGCTGTTTTGCGCTGGAAAGAATTCGAAATCGTACTGTATTAATTCTCTCGTCGATTTTCCGCATTAATATTGTTCAGAATTTCTATACATAGTTCAAGATTCATAAAATGATCTCCGGCAGTGTTGTTTGCAACCCAGATTACAACTACACACTGACCAACTAATAAAATAACATGAGTGACATTTTTACTCCAAAATTATCAGAATTTGTTGAAGGCCAATAAGAATTAGCCTCTTTGAACTGAAAAGCTGCAGATTAGAAAACAGAAAGTGACTAGATTTTCCTGAAAAATGGAATTGACGCATCCACTCGGCGGCGGTTCAGAAGGGTTGGGTGGCCATTGCTAGGGGTATTTTTAACATTAAATCTGTGGGCTAAAAAATCTGTGCCACAAAAAAGTTGGCCGTTAAGAGGGGTGGCTGCTTGGAGAGGTTTCACTGTAATAACAAAAATAAAACAAAGCTACAAATTTTTAAAAAACCTTCAGTTTATTAGTTCTCTGACTAAAATTAATAAGAAATTAAAGTGACAAAAATTACAGGAACTAAAAAGTAAGTCATTAATACCTGCAACAAGGTAAGTCAAAATAAAATGTTGACTTGATGTCAGTCTACATAGCATCAATGGGGGGGGGGGGGTGGAGAGAGTCAAATTTAAGAATTGGCAATTACAATTCTCCAAAGATAATAATCATTTTTCTTTCCTTAAAAGAAGTTATCTTTAAACCTTTAAAACATACCGCAAGAATAAACCAATCAAAGTGATAAAAAAGACTCAAACATCCACTTTTTGCACACATGGGTAAAAAAAAGTTTTGATCTTGTCAAGAAAGATAAAAAAAATTGGAAATTAATAACCTTTTTCACCATTTTTGTTTTAAATTAGAATGAGGTTCTTCAATTATAATTCCATACCAAATAAATAAATAATGATATAGTATCTTTTTTAAAAAGGTACAAAACAAAAGAAGAATTTTGAATGCAAAATAAATTATTATTAGCTTCATTTTTTCTCCCAAAAAATCTCAAAAATTTAGAAGTTTAGAAGATTATCTTAAGAGTTTTAAATAAACATTATGTCAACACATAAATTATTTGTTTTTCATTCGCTCATTGAAAGTCGTGTTTATGCTGTAGGCAAGTACAAACAAAAAGCATTTCAAAAATGCAAAATGAAATTTGAAATTTTATGCTTCAAGGTGCAAGTTAATTATTCAAATTTGAAAATTTGTGGTTTTCTTGCATTTAAAGTTTTAAAAACTCACCTTCTACGAGCTTCATAATATGCATAAGAGAGAATATCTGCCAAACCACCAGAGCCTCGAATGATGAGTACTGGTAGCCCCTTCTTCAGATGATCAAGTATGAAAGAAACAGAATTTATATTTCCACCAATCAAGATTGCAATAATTGGTATGGGTGAAGTTGGCAATACAGCACTTTCAGTACCTGTATTTTAAAAAAAAATAAACTAATGAATAAAATAATTAACTAATAAGAAGCAGAAAACAAATCAAAAATGAAATCATTATTTGATTCATATCATGCAGCATAAATATCTCTTTGAAAAAATTCCTCGATTGCTCTTATTACAGAAACAAAATAATCCACTTTTCTTCATTTTACATTGAACTAAACTGAACTAAACAAATGTTAGTGAACACATTCTTGAGTTAGTCAAAATAGTTTCACTAAATTTTGTTTTAGTTGTATTCCTAAAATTAATGTTTTAATGTGAAATTTATAATTAAGTTTGCTTTGCAAAATGAAATAAAACAAAAAAGCAGTTTTTTATAGAATAATAACTTTTATAATTTTACTGAATTCTCTTCGTTACAGATGTCATTAAAAATAATCAATTCACTTGCCAATGTTACAAGGTATCTTAGAAGGTTATAAAGCTTTTGCTTTGTATGGAGTGAGATAATTTTTTAGATAGATTAAATATCAAACTGATCATTACTTTTAGAAGCAGCTCTGAAGGAATCTTCAATTTTCAAAAGGAACCGAGGTCCTGCGTCCCTCATTCCAAATTTATCTTGGGTAAGGAGAAAGTGAGTATGATATGGGTGCAGGTCAAATTTTTGATCCTCTAGACTGTTTCCTTTATTTTCAAGCAGCACTAAAGGTTCCTGTAAAATTGAAAATATTAAAAAAAAAGCCTGGAAATGCATTTATTACAATGAACAGTCTAGACTTAAATCAATACTTCTATACTTTGTTCACAGGAAAGATAGACTAAATTAAAACAAAGAAATGTGCTATTTGGCGACGTCAAACACACGTTTGACTTGAACAAGAACAAATTGGTGCCGAGCAGACGACAAATGGAAATATTAATTGTTTTATATTGTTTATCATTAAAAAAAGTGGCAAATGGCAAACTTTAAGGTAACCTGCTTATTTACCTGTGATAGACGCAACTTTACAAAATGACAAGCTTTGCAATGCATTTGGCTCCAATACATCTGCATCGTCGCAAACTCTGCCAAGTCAAACTAGCCAAGCCAGCAACCATGTGATATAAACAATATAGCTGCCTGCGTTAGCTGGAATTGCAATCTCACGTCAAGAACTTTGTTAGCTTGTCTCTTTAGAATTGATTGATTTTCTTCTTTATTAGATTAGTTTTTGCTGTACTGACTAACAAGAAATGTTGATGATACATCACCTGTTATGAGAAGAAGTAATAACTGCAATGTGTAAATAAGTATCACACTGCAAGCAGCATAACTTTAAAATCCTAGAATTGAAAGCTAATGAAAATATTATTATTTCTGAATAAATACTGACAACCTTGCTAGATGAAGAAAACGCCAGACTATCTACGGGAACAAGCTATTATTGGTTAATTTGTGTAGCTCAAAGACTTAATTTGTTCAAACCTTATTAAAAACATTTTTGTTGTTCAGAAAAATGTACTAAGACAAACAGCGGCGCACCTGAGAGGTCTAGCGTTCCTGGCGAACTCTACTGATCGCTCACCCACCCCACCCCCCACCCCCGTTTCATTTCATCCAAATTCAATAAAATCAATGACATTAGATTTATCCTTTTCTTTCTTTTTTTTGAAACAATAATAGTGTTTGTTCTTGAACTAAAGACAGGGCACATTTTTCAGTTCTACTTATAACTATGCATTTTTTTCTTTTTTCTCAAAAGGGCATTAATTTTGAAATTTTTGTTTGAAAGAATCAGAAGAATATGCATACAATAAACATATTTTACAGGTTAACAAAAAGAATAAAAAAAGAACTTTAAAATTCATCATTTAAGAAAGATAATAAGTTGAAGTAATGAAAACATTAGTATGGCAAAAAAACATGTCAAACAATAAATAACAAGTTTATTCTGTTATGAAAATGCAACATAATTACACTAATAATGTGTACAATGTTAGTTGAATTTTAAACGTGTTGGTAAAAAAAAATATTTTTCTCTAGAGGCTGTTCATTAATGATATCACACATATTTTCAAAAATTTTGTTATGCGTTCATAGCAACTTCAAACTTTCTTTGAATGACGACACAGTTCTTGAGAAAACACTAAAGATTTATTTACAGCTATATACAGGAAATGTAGTTACAACAGCTAAATCAATCATAAGCAATTAGGCAAATATCAATTAACACTGTAAACTCAAAGTTCACACACCCATTTACATCAAAATATACGAAAACACAGCACAAAGGCTAACACACACAGCACTAAATACATGCTCTCCAGCGTACAGCTGATAGGATTCACAAGCAAAAACTAACTCTCCCATTCAAATGCCACACGGCTTTTATGCTGCTTTGGAAAGTACGACAAAATTCTATAACTTTCTACCAATTTCTCTTACTTTCTTTTTATCCATTCACGAATCTTATCATACAGAAATGGAGGGACCATATACTTCAGTCGAATGTTAGGGGATTGTATGTACATTACCAGAAATTATTTACAGGTTACGTTACTAAGATAATTTTAGATGAGAAATAATGGAATAAATGCCAAATTTACCCAGATTATAACAAATTAATCATGAAAATAATTACTATTTACAGAATTTGTAACAATATAATTCAGTTAAACGTAGCAAATTCATTATTAAAGGCATCAAAACCACCTAAAAAAAAGTATCTTTAGTGCAACAAGTCCATGAAAAAAAAAGGATAGGCGAGCGAGGTTGCCGCTTTTCTACCTTAATGTTTACTTTTGAGGGCGTCCACCTTGCAAACTGAATCTTTGCATATTTAACGAAAAACATGAGAGCATTGCAGAATTTATCATTTTGTAAAGTCGCGTGATAGACTTGTCTAGTCTATCTTTTCCATGAAGGCAGTATAGTCTGAATTATTGAGAAAGTACTTAAACATGCTCAGTTGTTTTTAAACAAAACATCTTTTGCTTTAGAATTATTTACAGTTACATAAGAAATGTATTTAAAATATAAACTAAAAATAAAAACAAGATGATGAAAAACTTCAAACATTACATTTTTTCTTTCTTTTTTTCATTTTTTTTTTTTTTCAAAATAAATGTCAAATCATATACTCACTGGATCTCTAAATTTATCAAAATATGTTAGAAGCCTTGTAGAACAAATTCCAATCAATGGAGTTTGAGGAACAAAAATTTTTCTTGAAGCATGACGATGGCATTCTTGAGAATGTCGTTTGCTGTAGTCTGCTTGAATAGCATCACCAATAGCTTTGAATATTCCAACATTTAGTCCGGTAGTAAATATCCACATTGATGTTGTATTTGATCCCTTTTAAATATCATTGTACATTATAATACTACATCAAAACAGATTTTATGACTTTAAGTTTACAAAAAGAGAAAAAAATATCTTTAAAAATAAATATAAACATTTTAGATTAATTTTTAATAGCTAAATGATTTTTTTCTTTCAATTTGTTTAAGTCAATGATGTTAAATATCTTAGCTTTTTGCAGACAAAGTGCAAAGGCAGTTCTCAAAAGGTGGGAGCAAACACAGACCTCAACTTTGAAGCTTCAACATCAAATAACTTTCATTTTAATTAACTCAAAAATTTTTGAGTTAAATTATAATACTGTATAGAGACAAGAATTGACATAAATTGTGGAAAAAATGCTCTTCAAATGCCCTTAAAAAATATTTTCTTTGCTAAAAGGCACAATTTTGGACATACCAAAATGTTAACTGAGCAACTGTACCATTAAAAAAATGTTTTTTTTTTTTTAAATTATTTCCATACGTTTCAAAAAAAAAAAAAAAAATTAAAGGTATGAATCTTACACTGAATAATTTTTTAATAATATTTTACACAAATAACAAAAGTAAAGACAGATTATTTACTTTGTAAACGATTTTAGAAAAAAGTAAGTTTGAAATTTGATGCATGTCCAAAAGTTACGATCTTTACAATGCTATTATTTGAGAACTAAGTATATGATGTTTTCGTTTTAAAGGTATTTATCGATCCTCAGAATCAATTTTTAATTGTTTAAAAGTGTTTTCATACACTTCTATGCAGTATATTAGAAGAAAAATAATTTTTCTTAAACATACATATGAGATGTCCAAATGGCGTTACGATCTTGACACCAATAATTCTGTGCGTTTATTCATAATTTTTGATGATCCACTGTCTTCTAACCTCAATAAAAAAGGTTATTATAATGTTATCTTCTTTAATCCATTGGTATTTTGCATAATTAATATGTTACACATTGAACAATACATAAATTACAATAGAAACATGGCTGGTTATGATTGTAACGTAAGCCACTTTGCGCTAAAATCGGCAAGCAAACCTCCGTTGGTGACAACACAGTATACGATAAGCTAAAGGTTACCAGAGGGGAATTCCAGTTTGACAAATGTAGCTCATCGTCAGCTGCACCAGTTTTGGCGACTTTACCACCTGCGCTAGCATTTTTTTTCCCCGCTTTTAATATTTAAATTTTTTTTTTTTTTTTTCTCTTCTTTCTTTTGGAAACATAATTTAACGATCTCCAAATAGAAATATGAATTTCTTTTTTCAATAATTTTTTTTAGACATCGTTTTAATTCTTATGACATTAGAAAAACCGGTACAGATGTGATATACCCCCCCCCCCATTTGGCGACATCCGATTTTTTGCACAAAATTGAAATATTTTTCTCGCCAATGAGGCGATAATTTTTTAAGCGTGGCATCCCTGCCGAAACAAACCTGTGTTTGGCAACCCGAAGGCAATCTTAGATCTGTTCAAACTTACTTACTTGGTTTCTCGCAGGAGAGATTCTAGTTTTTTCGTGCAATATATCTTACAGGAAAGCTTATTTTGTGTTAGTTTAAATTTGTTAGTTGTCTTTAGATGAATAAATATTAGAAAATGCCAGTTTCTTCAAACTTGAATGTTAATTGAAAGTAAACTCCAGCTTGGTGTGTATCTGTAAGGTGCCACTGTCATATGTTGTTTTGTTTGAGATTGAGTGTGACGATTTATACCATAAAAAGGTAAGTTTTTTTTTTATAGAATTAAAAAAAAAGTCAAAATAATGTAATTTTACATTATTTTTACTGTATGTAAATTAATTTTACAAAAAAAAATACAGTTATTTTATTCTAAAAGTTAATTCTTATCAATGCCACTAATTATTTAGACATATTCTATAAATGTGCCTCCTTTAGGTACTGAATTTCTGAAAATAAGTTGACTAGCATTTTATAAAAATATGAAGGTGTTATTTTATGTAAAATATAATAGGTATTTTGAAAGCATGTCTGGATAGCAAATTAATGTATGGTATCTTTGTATTGTTTTTGTATGGGATGTTCTGTTGAGACATTTCTACTTTTCATACATCGAAATTTGAGTGACTAAGCATTTTTTTTTTTTTTTTGGCTGAAATAGTTATTGATTTTTTGGGGATGTTTTCCGCTTTAAACATTGCAATTTGAATCGCTTTGCTCTTTTTAGCAGAGTATGAGAAAAGTTTTTGTTCGATAAAATGCATGTTGGAAAATAGCTTTTATTTCTACTGGTACATATTTCATTGGTAAGCTGTAATAGTAATTTGTTAATTTAAGCATTTTAAATACTTTCTAGTGATTTTACTTTCTGTACAAAAACTTTCTAGTTTCTGGTATTTTTTAAGCGTATATTCGCGATGTTTTTTTGTTGTGGTTTTATGTTGTTTTCATATATATTGTGTTCTGAAGTGCTTTGATCATGTTTTTTTATCTGAATTTTCCTATTGGCACTAAAAAAGTATTCTTAAGAACGATGTATGACATATGTCGTCATACATCGTTTTCTTGGCGCAACCAGGAAAAAGTCGGGGTATATGACATTAGTTCCGAAAAAATATTCATTATTAAAACTGATGTCACTTTTTACATTTGTATTACTTTTAATTTGAAGCTTTTTTTTACCTTTCATCAACTTCTTCAAAATCATTCCAAAACTTTATTATATGTAAAGAGCAGTATGTATAGCCATTCAAGTACTTCATTAATATCCTCTTTATTATTAAATTGCAAAATTCAAAAAGTAGTAAATAAAATTTTCATTGGAAAAGTTATAAATCAGATTAACAATTGTCAAAAATGGTGAAACTTACATTATGATGATGTCCAAAATCCGTTACCTACAGGACAACAATGTCCGAAATCTGTTACCTACAGACTGCTGATTTAATTTGCTAAATTAACAATTTTTACAAATACCTGCTGTCTTTTCATGTTCATATATTGTACTAGCAAAAATACCCGGCGTTGCCTGGGTCAGTAATAATTATTAGAAAAAAATCGTTACTTGCTTTTGTTTTCTGTTTTAAGTGAAAGAATTTAAAGCATCTTTTTTGACGTGATTAAAAATCGAGTTTCCTTCCTTACCCATAAAACTAAAATAGCAATAAGTATAAAGAACAAAGTAGTATTGATTTAGAAACGAAAGCACTATATTTAAGCATATACACAAATTTAAAAAACATGAAATTAATCTTCTCATGTTTAAAAAGATTAATCTGTTGATACTTTTTTTTTTAACCATGGAGTCTAAAACCTTCTCTGTATGGCTAATGAAGTACGAATGTGATTAAAAAAAAAGTAGCTGCGCTCGTAATCCCCTTATACTTGCTTTAGTTATTTCGGGAAATTTTAATCATTGTGGCTCTTGGTGCGATTTTTACCGAATTTGCGAAAGTCGTTTCGGGATACCTTCGATGATGCTCCCCCATTCTTTCCTTACTTTGTAAAACGATATATTAATTTTCGTTACAGAGATATCGTCGCCAGATGCTGAGATATTTTTGGTCACCATGAAATGGCGCTAAACAGTTTCATCCGAAATGTTACCGAAATAAGTAATAAAATTTGGTGATTGTTTGAAATTGTGCAAAAAGGAAAATTAATGGAAGTTTTTGTGCTGTTTATGGATTTGCCTAATTTAGTTGCTGGATTATTTAATACAGTAAAAAAAGTCTTTTGAAAATTTTTTGATTGGCGGTATTTTGTTTACATGGTGAAAGCTGAGAAACATTATGACGTAGTCTTCGGCTTCAAAAACAGCAACGTTGAAAAAACTGCCAAATGCATCAGCTACGGAAATCTTTCTGCAAATATTTTGGCGATCTGCTGGTTGTTTGGATAATGAGTAAGTGTTCAATCAGCATAAATAATAATAAAAACCATTAATTACATTAAAGTTCCGTTTAAATGGAAAATCATCAGCCAAATCATGTATTATTTGCCAATCTTGTGCAAAAATCTTACTTCAAGATTTGACTTGAGAAAAGCCTTGAACAATCACGAAAAGCAAAGAAAGTCAGCAATACAACAATTGTCGCTATCGACAGGGAGTTGAGATGATACACTAAATACTGTATTGAGTTGAGGAAAGCCTTCGAACATGGATCTAAAAAGCTCATAACTCGTTTTTTATTCTACTTAGAAATTTCGAACAGGTGCCATCTTCAGCAGAAAAATCAGAGCTTTCGATGGACATATAATGTAAATATGTGCAAGTATTTTTTCATCCCAATATTAGAGAATTTATACAAAATTTGTGTTTTATTGCCCCCCTAAGGGGGTTTTGCCCCCCATAACGGGACGAAAACTACCCTATGTGTTATTCTGATGCATAAGTTATATTATTGTAAAGTTTCATCAAAATCCGTTCAGTAGTTTTTGCGTGAAAGAGTAACAAACATCCATACATCCATCCATACATCCATACATCCATACAGACAAACTTTCGCATATATAATATTAGTAAGATTCTAGGTATGCATACTATAGAATAAAAGCAAAATTGATGTCAAATTTGAAAATTTTTCAAATTGCTCAAAGTTAACTTTTTTGTTTCCACCTTTTGAGAACTGCCCGCAATCCTCCGATACAGTATCCATCTTTTTCATATACCAACATTATGGCACGAATGCCAATGGTCAAGAATTTAATTGATCAGTTTTCCACCAGATGGAGGGCACCAGGGCTCTCAAGATGCGAAATAGAATTTGTAATTTAAGTTAGCCAAGAGTGCTTGACTCACTCAACAGATTTTTTATCGTGTTAAATACATATGTGCATACACAATATAACATTAATGTTTCGAGTTGAAATGGTGAAGGAACTTCAAAAAATCTTTCTCGTGTATTTATTTTCAAGAATTTAACAAAAGTTGAAACAGCAATAATATTTATAAAAAAAAAATACCTTCACTAAACCTTGGATAAATCTTTTCTTTTGTGACAAATCTGGCCATGAAATTTGTGAAGTGGTGTCAGACACAATAATCAACATTATTTTTGGATAATCAAGATTCCATACATTTATCATAACATGCAGAACATCATCCACTCTAGTTCTGAAGGGAATATGAACAAATGGTTTTTCCTAAAAATAAAAACAGAAAATGAAAAGATATAATTTTTCATACATCTGAGGAATTCAAATAACAATTTGAATGTTAGTTTTAAAAGAGCTACAGTTAGCTAGAATTATCTAGAATAATATGTGAAATGTATGGTATACTTGCTTACAACTTAAGTTGGCAATGACGTCTTGACGCAAGGAAGAAAAAATGAGTTAAGAGATAAACCGTAACTTACTAGCTACCTACCACCTACTTCAGGAATAAGAGGAAATCGCTACCTGTCTATGAGCTGCGATCGGTTGGTGCGTTTGATTCAAATGGATTAAATGCTCTACGCTGCTTTGTTGGTAAAATTTAAAATATTTAAAGATTAACAGAAATTATGACAAAAAAAAGGTTACGTATGCGTGTGCTCAACTAACTAATTCGATTTCAAAAGAGAAAAGCGTAATTTTACCTGAATATCGGACAAGGCGCTAGGAACTATTTCCTCCGCTTGGTCTCAGCTCATTTCTCATTGTCAAGTAAGCTTGCAGTCAAGTATAGTTTCTAATAGCCATAAATGATCATACCATTAATCGTTACTCAATTTTGCATTCAAGGCAATACAAATCATTAGAACAAGTAAAATTTTCATTAAAATGCAAAATTAAAGCATAAAGACAAAATGGGAGGCAATATATGCTTTTGTCTTCACCACGCAAATTAGTTCCAGTTTTCAAAATAAGGATAATAGGGAGAATCCTCACAATGTGTAACACTTGGCAAGTCTTCAAAATTTTTTGCTGCAGTATTCAAACAAAGTTCTCAAACATTCCGAAAATGATATAGCTGAAATTTGAAATTTTACATTTTGTTTTGAAATGAAACAAGTCATTAAAAGAAACCTAAAAATTATACTAAAATAGTAAACAATCTGCCAAATAATTAAAATAAATCATTAAAATGTAAAATACTCTGTGAAATATATTTATATCTATGTATTAACATTAAGAAACTATTTGAGATCCATTAAAATGAAAAATTATTGCATGAATGGCAAAAAGAGCCACATCAATTTCAGAAAAGGAAAATTATTTTGCCAATTTGGCATGCCGAATAACAATATAGAATAAAATGAGTTTAATGAGAACAAAAAGTGCCTTTCAATGAATTTAGTTGAAGACGGAAACATTACTTCAGTGAAGCGGTAGGAAGAGTTAGGGAAAATATGATCATAGCTGGAAATTCCTGTTATGAAATATATGGGAGAACAAATAGGATTTTTCAACACAAAACCAAAATTTCTGAGGCTTAATTTAACGCTATTTTGAGAGATGCCATTTCCAGACGAGTCCAAGAGAAGCCACCAAAAGCAGCCATAAATTTTTAAAGAATTAACTTACTTGGGCATCAAAGATTAGTTCTCCGTGAAATAGTTCCTTTTTCATGTTAACTAGAAGCTTGTTTTTGAAAATTAATATATTCTCCACAGTACAAGAACGAGAAAAATTGCTTGTTGAACATTCTTCAGGACCGTTCAGGTTTAGAATGAGAACATGTTCATTTCTTTTAATTTCTATTTCCTTAAAAATCGCATCGCATCCCGTTACTAGGCAACAACAACAACGATTTTGTTGCCACATCATGGCATGTAATTTACTTCCTATTCCTATTCGATGAGCCATCTAGCTCATATTTTTAACGAGGACTGCGTGCTTAAGCGCCTAGCCTCTGTACTTTAAAGTTTTTATTTGCGGTCAACAGGTGGAGCTTTAAGGTGACGGGAGGAGACACAACAAAAAAAAAAAAAAAAAAGTCCAAACAAAAAAGGACAAAATCGCAGACGGAACGCCGTCCCAGCGATAAAAGTTGCGAATCCAGAAAATCAGTTGTCAAATGAGAAAATTCAGGAGGGATAATGTTAAGCAAATTGTTTCTTGCCCTGCGAAAATTACTGCATTGTTGAATACGATGACTAACTGTATTTGTCACTTTACAGGAGAACACATTGGTGATGATTCAATTTTCATACGAAAAAGTTTTTCTTGGGGCCTCAGTGGCCGAGCGGTCTAAGTGACTGCTTGACGTTGGCACACTTGAGGCGGTGGGTTCGACTCCCACCCTCGCTCCGGTTGTACTTTCCCTTCTTTGTGATGTAAATTCTTTCATGTGTTGTTTATATGTCTAATGAAAAATATATCATGCGTATGGGAGGCAAAGCACTCAGATTGTAGTCCTCATCAAAAAAACAAACCTGTGCAATTAAGCACCAAAAAAAAAAAAAAAAAAGTTTTTCTTGAGTAATGTAGCAATCGGTGATTAGTCTGTTTAGCAGAATTTCTTCTCTTCTATTTCGGCATTTGATTTTATTCTTGAGGGGAAGCTGTCTTTCCTTGAATTTTAGAAAATACTTGCTTTCTTTCCACTTGCTTTCTCTTTCATTTTTTAAGTCAGTTTTGATTTTGTTTTGACAGTCTTTCCACGTGGAGCATTGAATTTTTGGGGTATAGTCCTGGCTTGTTGCTTCTTTTGCTAGTAGGTCGGCTTGTTCATTTAGTTGAATTCCAGTATGACTGGGGACCCATACGACTTTGATATTATTTTTGTCTGCTAAAATATTTAGGATGTTTCTAGTTGCCGTAATTGAATTGTCTTCTTTTCTCTTTTTGTTTTGAATTGCTTTAATTACGCTTAAGCTGTCTGTTAATATAATGGTTGATTTCATGTTGCTTATTAGGAATTTAGCTAGATAGTAGATAGCTGTTAATTCGGCTGTAAAGATAGAACATATGTCTGGGATTTTTATCTTCCTTATGATTTCATTGCTGTGTTTTACAATTCCGAAACCTACTTTGTTGTTCATTTTCGATCCATCCGTAGCAAAAATATCTGCATTAGTATTGTCTTGCATATAATCGTTGAAAACTTGTTTCATTACTTCTCCATTTTTGTTGTATTGTAAGAATTCATCTTTTACAACAAACTCCAGTTGAGATTCGTGCCAGGGCGGTATATTTTGACTGGAAAAAAATTTATATTGCTCATCAATCAGGTTTTTATTATATTCTTTTACATAGTTGATAGCTTCATTTACTAAGTCGTTTTTCCAGTTAATAAAATGTCGATTATAGAGAAACTTATTATTGTTATTATTTTTAAAATATTGCTTTAGCATATATTTTATTAAATTCCATTTTACTCTCACTTCATATTCGTCAATTTCTGTCATTCGTCTAATGGTGTCATTAGGAGCAAAGGAATTTAGCTTTAAAATAGTTCTAATAGTTTTGTTTTCCAGGACATTAAATTTTCTTCTATTGCTTTTTGTGTCTTTGGTTCTGACTATACTTCCATAATTGATCTGTGGGATTATGATTTGCTTCATAATCGATATTAAATTATTATTATTCATTCCAGTATTCTGATTACTTAAAATTCTGAGGACATTGATGCTTTTGGTAACTTTTTTTCCAATAAGCTCCGTGTGTTTCTTCCATTTCATGTTGTTGTCTATGATTAGGCCCAGAATTTTATGATGCGTTTTCCATGGAATGTTGGTGTCATGAATTTGGATCGAGAAAGTTGGTTTAATTTTGCCAGGAGACATATTTAATACTGCACATTTATCAGGAGAAAATTCTGGCCCATTACTCTTTGCCCATTTCGAGATCTTGTTAATCGTGTTTAAGACTAATTCTATCGCCGAATCATTATTTTCGTGATGAATTACACATGAGATATCATCTGCATAGGAAAACAGGTTGCAAAAGTTATTTTGAATATCCACAAGATCGATCAAAAAGCAATTGAATAAAAATGGTGAAATAATAGAGCCTTGAGGAAGGCCTTGTTTATACATTTTTTCTTCGGAAAATTGGTTTCGCCATTTAACGCAAAAAGATCTTTGTGTAAAAAAATCTTTAATCCAATTGATGATTTTCTCATCCAAGCTTGTTTTGTATAGTTTGTTAATAAGGATGTTGTATTGAATATTGTCATAGGCTCCCTTGATATCAAGCGAGATGAGATAAGTGAAATGTTTTTCCTCCCGGGCATTGGAGATCGTATTAGCCATTTTAAATAGGCAATCTTCTGTCCCTCTTTCTTTTTTGAAGCCATAAATAAAATTGGGGAAAATATTGAATTTTTCTTCCCACCAGATTAGTCGTTCTAAAATCATCTTTTCCATAAGTTTACAAGTACTTTGTGTCAATGCGATCGGCCTATAATTGCCTACAAAGTTGCTGTTCTTGTTTGGCTTTTTGATGGGAATTATTGTGGAAATTTTCCAGAGCGCCGGAACTACACATGTTTTTAAACTTTTATTGAAGATTCGCAAAAGGAAAATTTTACCTTCATCAGGCAAATTTTTTAACATTTTATTAGACACATTGTCAGAGCCAGGAGATGTGTTTTTAAGGGTCTTCAATGCTGTATTAAATTCATTCTTTGTAAACGGTTGCGATAAATTACATCTGTTTTTATCTTTTTTATTGATGATGATTGAATTGAAAGAGTTGTTAGTTTTAGAGAAAAAGTATTCTGCGAAAATATCAGCTTGCTTTTTTCCATCTAATATTTTGATGCCATTATCTTCCAGAACTAAATTGCTGTCAATTCTCTCTCTTTGTATGCCATTTTTTAGTTTGTTGACTGATTTGTAGATGTCCTTCGTATTTTTTAAGTTTTTATTGATTTTAGCCCAGAATTTCACTTTAGCCTTTTTAATAGCCCGTCTAAAAACCGCCAACTTAAATTTGTATTGAATCCAGTCTTCTATAGATTGACTGTGAGTTGCTTTGTTAAAAGCTTGGTTTTTTTCCCTTTTTTTTCGTGGAACAATTGAAATCCCACCATTTTTGATTCTGTGTGTTATCTTCGTAGATAATGGTTTTGGAGTTATCTTCAGAACATTTATAAATAATACTATTAAAATTATTAAGGATATTGGAGTTTTCCATATTGTCATCATTGAAATTATTTTCATTAGAAATTTCTGTTGCTATTTGCGATTTCGTTTTTTCCCAGTTAGTATACCTCTTTTTAACAACTTTCTTAATTTTGTTTTCTATATGTTTTAGCAAGATAGGGAAATGATCACTGCTTCCTGATTCGCTGCCATACATGATGTTGTAATTCAACATTAAATTATTACTCATACAAATAATATCCAGAATACCTTCTCTTTTTCCTCTATTATGACGGGTTGGAGTTTTGTCGTTAATTATGCAAAACTCGTTATCAGAAAACCAGTTGTAAATTTTGTGGGCTGTAAGGTGGCTAACTGAGTCGCCAATTGATATATGCCTTGCATTAAAGTCACCAGCATATATTTGGTTTTTATCTTTAATTTTATTTAACAAAACAATGGTATCATCTTTGATAGGCCCCGGTGGTCGGTAACAATTTATAATCTGTATAATTTTATTATTAATACTGACTTTAACACTGTTAATTTCTATGTCATTCTCTCATGTATTAATTTTAATTTCATATGAAGGAATTGATTTTTTAACATATATACATAAACCCCCTCCTTTCCTAGGAGGAACTCTCTCTTTAGAGTAGTAATTATAATTGCATATTAAAGGAATTTTATCATCTTCGCACCAGGTCTCCTGGATACAAATAACATCCGGCTTGGACCAAGAAATGAAAAGTTTTAACGTGTCAATGTTTTTACAGATACTCCTGCAATTCCAGCAAAACAAGAAAAAAGGCATCACAAACACACACACAAAAAGGGGAAAAACCCCCCCGAAAACAGCAAAATTAAGTGGAGATATCCGCAGGCGGAGTATCTCCTGGCACCACTGTCATGTCCATAGGGTACCTTAAGATATCTTCACACTCGCTACGAGGAGTACAATATCCCTCCTCGGATAAAAAGTCATTTATTTTTATTAGTTCTTCATGCAAACTTTTATTTTCCTTTTCTAGATCATCTGATTGGGTCAAGTTTGTCTCTTTATTGTTAATTAATTTCAATCTATTAATTTCCAATTTTAAATTAAGGATCTCTTGCTTCAGAATTTTTATGTCATTATCTTTTTCTTCTATTTTTTTTAGTAATAAATTTATTTGAGTATCTTTTCCTTCCTTTAGGGGACTGTTTGGTATTTTGCTCGGTGACTGTGAGCAAGTGGCATTCGCATAGGTTTTATTGATGATAGTGTTAGTTGTTTGTGTATTTCCTGATCTTTTATTCAGGGAGGGACATTTGGTGTCTGTCGCTTGATGATCACCTTGACAGCGGAAACGAATAGGTTTTTTGCCGCATGCTGTATGGCTGTCTCCACAGTCTGGGCATTTAGTTTCCCCTTTACAGAATTTTTCAGGGTGTCCCACTTTTAAGCATTTATGGCATATTCGAGGTCTGTCTATGAATTTACTAATTCTGTACCTTACTCTGCCGATATTCAAATGTTCCCTGTTACTTTTTCCTATCTCTTTGATGAGAATGACAGGAATTGGCTCTTTTGTTCCCTTTTTAGTAAATCTACAAATTTGGGACACATTTATATTTTCTTCTTTTAGTTTTATAGCAATGTAGTCGAGCTTTATGTCTACGTCAACATTTTTAATAATATATTTTGTACAAATATAATCTTCTATCACCCTTTTATTAACCTGAACATCTAAAAAGGTTTTAATTTTTATTGTTTTTTCCAATGTTTCCTGATTATTTGTTGTCAGAATGATATTTCCATTACGGGAAAAGACAACCGAGTCTCCTTTATTTGTGAATTTGTTAAGTTCCTTGTGAAACTTTAAGCCTTTATTTGAGGGGATTTGACCTTCAATTCCAGAAATGGCTAATTTTATATTTTGGCATCCATTTTTTAATGCTAGCTTAAATATTTCTGAGTCAGATAGGCTATTTTGATATATTAAATGGTCATGCTTACGAATTTTGTCACAAGCCAGACTTTCTTCGTTATCAGATTCTTTACTTTTCCGCTTTTTATTTGTCATTTGGATATTAGCATTATAACCAACAAATAAAAAAGAATAACCACCACGAGAGAAAACCAAAAAAGAAAGTACAATACTTGAGTCTTCAAAATAATGTCCCACCGGAACGGAAGCAAAACACGAGTCAAATGACTCAAGGAAAGGGCATAGAAAAACTTGTCTCCTCCGTCAAAACGATGCTCCTATGTCGACCACCAAAGGGCGAAAAAACTAATTTACTTCTTATCCTACTCTTTGGATGGAAACGTTGACGGAGCATTTACGCGCTAAGCTAAAACTCAAATTTAGGGATGAATTGGGGACAGGGGACATAATCTGATAAAGTGAAAAACTTTGACTTTAAACTTCAAAATATTTCACTGTATTTTTAGGTTACATTTCTCATCCTCAAAAATGTTTCCTCAAAATGAATGAAAAAGAAAGAAAAAATATTTCCATTATAAAAAGAAGTGTAAAAAAATAGAACCTACTTCAGAACCGCAGTAGGAAAAATTCAGAATCATGGGTTCCCAACATCCCAACCCATTGACCGCGGTCCACAAGTTGACTGCGAACAACGTGTTACTGGGCCATGGACACTGGTCGATAATATGAACCACCAAGATAAATCTTGGGATCTTAATTTCCGTTTTTGCTAACATTCACTTATTACAGTAAGAAATAACAACGTCAAAGAGCACTAATTGCAGATTACTGCAGGCCAGGCCAATCCCGCCCAGTTCTCCTCCTCTGGCTAGTGTCTGTTGTAACGTATCTGTCTCGTCGTAACCCGAATGACGATCTGACGGTAATCACCACTTCTGTCGGCAAGGGTGGGGATGGACACCCTGAGGTGTCAAAACTAGAGCCACCAGCTCATCGACAAACAGAAATTTCAAGGATTAAAACACACCATTTCCCTGTAGATTAATAGCTATCCCTTATTTTGTCCCATCTGGACGACGTTAAAGGGGACTTTTACGGACAGGGCCTAAATTGCGGGTGGCCTTAAAGGGATTGATTTTTTGCTTCCTATTTTTAATGTATAAGATATTTCTACTTTTTTTTACTCTTTTTTTCGAGTTCACATCGAGAAAGTTTTTTTATCATATACAATAAACGCCAAAGCAAACAGATTCCCCGACGAAATGCTAAATTTTCCCCGACGAAGGGCCCTCCCTTGGAGCCACGTCTGCTTACTGCTTAAATGTTTACTTAGTTTTCATTTAATTTTTATAAAATTATTCATTATTTAACAATATTTTTCTTGTTAAAAAAACAAATAACATTGTTTGTAAATAATTTTACAAAATGAATCTGTTTATTAATGTTAATTTTTTTTCCATCTTAGTTTGAATTCTAGTGATCTTTTGAAAGTACTTTTTTTTTTTTTTGGTCAAACTTTGCTTTTAATCATGAAAATGGACCACTGTTTGCTAAAATGCATTGTTAAAAAAATGACTGAATAGATTAACACGCTCGTCACGTGTGCTTGCTCGTACGTGACAGAAATTTGGTTTTTATCTCGTCATCTCTAAAAACGAAACTGCGATTCGAGTTTGACCTCGATTTCCTCTCTCACTCGTGTTTGATAAGAGATATCATTATCTTTCTTTTCCTGTATAACGGCCTTCCTTGTCGTGACTCGCATAGTAAAACGTCGAACTGCGATATTGACCTCGATTTCCTTCCTCGTCACGCGTGCTCACTCGTTAGAAATTTGGTTTTTATCTCGTTATCTCTAAAAACGAAACTGCGAATCGAGTTTGACCTCGATTCCTTCTCTCGCGCACGATCGCTCGCTCGTGATCGATAAGAGATATTATTATTTTTCTCCTCCAATAAAACGGCAGTGACTCGCATAGTAAAACATGGAATTGCGATTGTCCTCGATTACTTGACTTGTTGACCTCGATTCCCTTCCTCGTCACGCGTGCTCACTCGTCCGCGACAGAAATTTGGTTTCTATCGCGTCATCATTGGGAGTCGAGTTTGACCTCGATTCCCTCTCTCGTGCGCGCTCGTTCGCTCGTGATCGATTAGAGATATCATTAACTTTCTTCTCCTATAAAACGGCTTTCCTCGTCGTGCTCTCGCAGTTTAACCTCTCTCTTCGCGCTTTCGTGACGTGTTTTCGCGCCTGGAATAAAATGGATTGCAGGAATACTGTTGCTATCGCTGCTACTCCAAAACATGGATTTCTGACTCAGATCACCGTCCTCGAGCGACCTTTGCCATTCGACGAAGAAGAATTTCAGGAGCGCTTGATCATCGATAGTGATGCGTTCTTCGGTTCTTCTCTAGACGAAGAAGAAAAAAAATCGTCGTCGAATTGTGTTGGGACACCTCGAGACGACGAAAATATGTTGATTGAATTTCCACCTATGCCCTGTCACGTACCCGTGAAAATCGAAGAACGAGACATCGAGATCGACGTTGCGCGGATAGAAATTCGAGGCAACGACGATACTCTACCGGAAACTTTGCCGCCGACTCCCGTACCCGAAGAACCAGAAGGACAATCTACGATGGATATTGCCTTACCGTCGACGTCCAGCAACGTGCTCGACAGATACGCTTTGAAAATCAAATCGTCGAACGCTCTGACACCGACGTATTTCAAAAATGGTAAGGATGGAAATTTGATTAAAGGATTGAAATTGAAACTGTCCGACGGTAAAAATTTTAATTTTAGCGTAGTCGATGAATATTTGTATATTTTCTATTGATGTGAATATGCATTTTGCATATTTGAATGAATAAAGTTTAAAAAAAAAAAAAAAAAAATGGGAAAAGGAAAACGGTTGTGTTACTTTTCTTCATTCATTTTCTTTTAATATGGAGCGAATCATATCTTCAATAAAATTCAATTTCGATTCCCACGACGACACGTTTCTTCTTCCTTTTGTAATTTCTTTTGCTTTACTAAATGTTTTGTAGCAAACGCACAATGTTTTTTCAAGTGTATCTTGTTTCGTAGTTAGTAGATATATTTTTAATTTTTTAAACTTTTCAGTTAACAGTTATCTTTGTGCTTAATTAAATCATGTGGATTGTTTGCATCAAGAAAAAAAATAAAAGCGGCTTTGTAATTTGATTCTGTTTGTTCTGTGTTGTATATATTTGAAATAAACGAATAAAACTGAAATTTTTTGACTTTTATTTCTGGGTTTAAGGAGTAATCGTAACTCTAATGAACTATAAGAAGGAACTGCAGCCTCCGTTTAATGGCGGATGAAAAAGGTAAAGCAAACACATACAGAATATAAAATGCTAATAAGTCTGGTAATTTTTGTTTGCAGTATGATTTTTTTGTTTTATTCTTTTGAAATTAATTTTTTAAGTCCTGTGGATATCCTGGCCCACGTAGAAAGAAATGAGAAATCAAGAACCGTTAGTAAATGTTAGAAATTAATGCAAATATCGTAGTTCGGAAACCGAAATTGGAAGATTGCGCGCCGGAAACAAAATGGCGCCCAATCTTCCTAGACCGTTAACTCTGTCATGCTATATGCAAATCATCAATAAAATTCTCACGGTATATGGTGGTAATTTTCTTTTTAATTTATCTTTTCTTTATTTCTTCTAACTTTTCGAATTCTGTTATCTTCCGCATCTTCCTACCGTTTTTATTCACTCAAAATAAAAATGGTTATACTTCTCGTAACTATTCAGCTGATAATGTGAGTGGTAAAGTAAAGTTGGCGCACTTTGTTTTAGCGATTAAAATTCTTAGCTTTTGCTTTTGCTAGTTCAAAATCTAAACGTTCTTTCTTGGTTTAACAGTTTTCATTTTATGTCCAAGAATATTTTTGCATACTGTCCATTCTAACAAAATGCTGTAATGAAATAAGGTTAGTTAAAATATTTTTTTAATAAGGCGGAAATGAAAGCTTGATTCCTCAGCTAATGCTATCAAATCGAGATTTAGAAAAAAAAATTAATACGTATACAAATTCACACAAAACAATAAAGAAATTGTTAATTGGTAAAATTTTGTCCTCTTAAAAAAAAAAAAAAAAACTTTGAACAGACAAGCGTATTTGATGTTACTTTCATGCCATGCGAAGTTTATTAATCCATAGTTTTTTCTGCTTGCACTTTCGCTATTTACGACAACCAACTTACTTCTTAGGGGAAAATTATGGAAACTAACATTATTTTGAGAAGCTAGAGAATACCATTTAGGGACAAAACAATTTCTGTTGCTGAAAGAAATGTACATCGAATGCGAAAATGCGTTAATAAATACTCATAACTTGCTGTTATGTTTACCTCAATAGACACACGTGGAACGCAATGTTTTACCTTTTTCTTTAATTTTGTAAATCACCGCAAGGTAGCGTACTCGACAGCTGGAGTTGCAAATTTTGGTTTCCTTAAGAGGGTTTCTATCTTCAGCTCAGTGAATTTCTTATGCCGTGCTGATGAGTGCTAATAAGCACGAAATTGCAGTCCTCGGCTGGAAATGACTGAGCTGGCGGTTTATTTCATGCAATCAGCAGTTTATAACGGTAACCGGTTGATCATAGAACGCTGCGGTTAGTTTGATATAGAACCCCTATAACTGGAGAGGCCGACGCATCCGCCATATTGGAGCAAGCGTACAACAGGGAAAACTACCATTATTGGCAATCATTCGCCAAACAGGAAACGAGAGAGTTGGAGAACGAAGGTGAACATTGGCGAAATTTTGGAAACAGTTGGCGTCGTTTCCAGGCTGCTAGTCATTTCGCGGGCTATTAATTATCCATTATCTTTCTTTTTCTGCATCTGCTGGAAATCTGAAGAGCTGAAATCCTTTTCTGGAGATGTTTGCGCAATTTACAGCCGAACAACCACCCATTTGACTCAATTTAACACATGCTAAAGAAATATAAACATCAGCAGCAATGCTATCACTACGAAGCACTGGATTAAGTTTGCTCCAAAATGGCGGATGCGTCGGCTCCTCCATATAGGGGCCTTAGTTTGATAGTCATCGGTCGACCGCTTGACATTATGCTTGGTCACTAGCTGTCACGTGATCCGTTTACCGGTTGCTACCGGTTGAGATTGGAACGTAGGCCCTGGTTAGTCATCGGTTGACCGGTAGCGAAATTCGAACATAACCAAAGTAAACATCAGCGCTTTTAGTGGAAACATTCTACACTAACAAGTTTCGTATTGTAACTCTAAAGTTATTTTCATGTGAATTCTACTGGATTTCCTCCGATGAATTTCTGTTTTGAACTCGGAGACCAATGACTGCTGAACTATAAAAATTGTTTAGTAGATGTATTGAATCAAAATCTGAAGAAAAATGAGTGTTAAAATGCAGCCGCCCCCTAGAAAGGTAATTGTTTATATGACATAGTTGGATTCGCAGGTGTGATATCCATATCCAATATTATCCATAAATATTTTTCATTAGTACTTCGATCGCTCACACAATGTTCGTTTTCTTCCTAAAATGTGTCAAAGATGCTTCATTTATATGTGTTCTAAATCAATTTAAACAAATATTTGCGTCATTTGTATATTTTTAAAATGTTTGGATAAGGATATTCTTAATTCAAAATATTCAAGTACTTGGCTTGTTAGTTTTTATAATGCTTTTTTTGTGCAAATAGTTTCATTTCTTCTGGTTTGGACTTGGGTGTTTAAGTTTTTTTATATTTCTTATAATTACAGAAAAGTGGTAATGGAGACTGATCCCTCCCCTTTTTTTGTAAGTTTTTGTTTGCATCAATTGTTAAACAACTGACGTTACATGTGTGGAACATCTTTTCCCCTTCAAAATACTATTCCGTTTTTAAAATGCGGTTTTTAAAAACGGAACTATTCCGTTTTTTAAATTCCGTTTTTATTATGCATTGAAATATTTTTAAGAAAAACTAAAATTAGGAAAAAAGATCAATTCTCCTTTATATAGATTTGATCCTGGGGGAAAAGTGTCTATAAGTGTTTTGAAACAAGTCAAACATAAATTATTGCGACCAAGGTTCGCCGATATATATCACGACATATGTCCAATTTTTATTTTGAAAATATCATGATATTTTCGATATTTATTTTTGCAACTACGGTAATCATTGTATTACTGTCCATTTATTAATAAAAAACAGGGTTGTTTGGTTTAAAGCACGTTGGTTTAAACCAATTGGTTTTTTTAAAAAATGTTTTTTTTTGAAGAAAAAGCCAAAAAAAAAAAAAAAAAAAATCCATTTTACAGGTTTACATTGATTTCCCCACACATATTGAAAAATGTAAAATTCCATTTATGCTAAGTTCTTAGCTAAGTTGCAGAGATAAATACTAAAATTGCAAAGTTGCTTCTTGAAAATGTATTACAAGCTTTAATCGAAAAAAAATATTAATATATTTCTTATTTCATATATGTGCCATAAAGCAGATTTCAGTCAACTTCCATCATTATGCTTAATTTGCATGATTAGTTAAGATTTACTAAGGATTGAATCTTTTGTATGAGATTCAATCCATTATATTCTTTCACTCCTATTTTGAGGGACGGGGTTCTGTCCAGGATTTTTTCACAGGATCCATTTTTTTTTGTGAAATCAAATATTTCCATGAAAAATCTATGAAAAATTTGTAAAAAAAAAATTTTTTGTTAAAAGCGAAATTTAAATTTAGAGATGGCACAAACTGCATTAATTAAACTTAAAGTTGAGTGTTTTCCTCTTCTACGTCGAGAAAATCATTCTGGATTTTTTTTCTGATATTTGGCGGGGGGGGGGGGGCATCGCTCTTTCAAGTATCAATATTTATCTACCATTCTACATTATGTTAAATTATACTAGATATATTTCTGTACAGTACTTAAAATAATTGTAACAAAAATATAAATAAATAAAATAAAAGGAACAAATCTGATATACCCCCCCCCTCTTGGCGACTTTTTCCTGTTGGCGCCAAAAAAGCGTCGCCAAGAAAACTATGTATGACGTCATATGTCATACATCGTTCTTAGCGATGCTTTTTTAGCGCCAACAGGAAAAATTCAAATTATGTCATTAATTATTTAATGAAATTAATGCATTAATTTTTTTCCGTTGTTTCTCCGGGATACGAGCCCTCGGTCTCATAGTACTTTCGTAATGAGACCTCGGCTCGCCGGCCCTGCCTCGGTCTCATTACGAAAGTACTATGAGACCTCGGGCTCGCCAGGACCTCGCTGCCGCTCGGTCCGTTATCCCTCCGACTTTTAATATACATCACAGTCGGATATAAGTCACAGATCTCCTCCGTTCAGTATACAATAAAGTCACAGATTTTATGTGAAATTAACACCATTTTTGTGCTACAAAAATGCCAACCAGACCAAAATACAAACTACCAGAAACACACTAAAAACACAATAATTCAAAATATGTTCACTTACCTTTTTTACTTTTCTTTTACTTCCTCACGTGAGGCAGTGCACATATGTTCCGCTCTTAGGAATATTTGTTCGGATTTTAATTCAATGTAATTTAATATTTCTTCATTAATATAATTTCGCCAATCGGCTAAAGTTTGTGATGAAAAAAAATATTGACTTTCAATATCAGCAGTTTTGGTCCCAATTAAAATCTCATATGTTATCAAAAAAAATCTCCTCTATTTTCAACTTGCTAGAACTAAACCATGACCCACTCCTGATCGTTGCTTCTTTTCCACAAACAACACCCCCAATAACCTTTCTACAAAAAAAAATTAACCCATCTGAACATTTTTTAGTTTTTTTAATTTTCATAACAGAATTACATCTAGAACATAACATTTCATTCTTAAGTAAACCAATTTCCCTTAAAAATTCTAAAAAAACCTCTTTATTTTCAATTAGTTTAAATATAAAAAATCTATTTAGGACTCCGGTACGTCCAAACGTTGGACGACCTGACGAAAAAGAAAAAGAAGATTCATTCAAAAATTTCAATTGATACATTTGGACAACATCACAAACCGAACTCATAATTAAAATAGAAAATTCAACTAAATTAACATTAAAAAACAACAAGAAAAAGAATACTCTAAAATAAAGTTTGAATTGAAACTTTATTTTAGAGTATTCAACTTAAAATCTCCCTAAGAGCGAAACATATGAGCACCTACCTCCTACCACACATACACGTGCAAAAAGACAAACTTCGAGAAACTACTTTCCAGCGTTCAAGTTGCAAAACCAGGGTTGCCAAGTTATCGCCTTATTGGCGATTTTCGTATCGAGCGAAAAATTAAAATCTCGCCAAGAGGGGGGCATATCAGAGGAGAGCCAAATAAAATTCAGAATAGGGTTCAGCATTCAACTCTTAAAAAGCACAGAATTTCGTTTAAAACTTATAAATTCCGTGATTTTAACAAAAATAAAAAGATATTTCAATTGTTTACCTCTTAACAAAGCGTAATAGTCATTAAAAATTCGAAAAATCGGATTCCCATAGCGGATACAAAGAGATCGCAATTCTCAAAGTGAAGGCATCAAAAGTATAAAAACGGCTTGTAAAAGAAATATGTTTGATAAAATTATTTTAAAATTGCATTTTAGAGTCCTATGATAAACATATCATTAATATCTGTGGACACAGTTGACCCAAAAAATAAAATAAAATAAACCATCTATTTAGCATTTTAATTTTTTACTCATAACAGAAAATTTAATTTTGCTTTAAAAACTTGAAATGAGAGTTCTAACAGAAATAAAGAGACTTTTCATTTATTTGAATCCTAATAAAGCGAAGTTAGCTTGAAAAAAGAACAAAATATGATTCTCATATCGGATGTTAAAAGATGGCGTTTTTCAAAATGTCGACATCTAAAGAAAAAAAAAACGGTAAAATTTTCTCCCAAAATAACAATTAAACATCGCACCACACCATAAAAACGGGGAAATATTGACAAGCTGGCAAAATGATGAGAATATTTTCTAATCAAGTCATTATAAAGGTTCAACGCCAGACACTAAGTGGTGATAATTTTGAAGTTGGTAACACTATCTGAAGCGATCATATTTTTTCCTCACCCTTACCATCCTTTTGTAGTTCTAAGTTCATTTCGCAGATATTATTATTGTTTATTAAAATCATGAGCAGAGAAAAGTGCTTACCAATGCCTTTTCAGAAAAGTTTACAAAAACACTGCTGCTAATTAGCTGTGATATAACAAACAACCATTATATTTATTTGACAGTAGCAATTATTTATGGCGTGCAGGAGCATTCCAAGAGTACCGATTTTTTTTTTTTTTCAAAATTAGCCGATTTTGTGTAAGCTGATCCCTCTAATTTCACTTAAAAAAAGGTTCCAAAAATTATCGGTTTATACACAGAAATATGCGTTATTTTGCTTTCAGATTTGCTCTTTCAATAACCAATTTGACACATCCGATCTTGTTTATTAGAATTTTGTGAAGGGTCCGTTTTGTTTGATCGGGATTTTGTGAAAGATCCGTTTTGTTTACCGGGATTTTGTGAAAGGTCCGTTTTGTTTACCGGGATTTTGTGAAAGGTCCGTTTTGGTTGATCGGATTTTTGTGAAGGGTCCGTTAACGGACCCAAATATCCTCTGGCCAGACCCCTGAGGGGTGTGACATTTTTGACCATTTATTTGCACTTTCCTGGAATTTTAACTTTGACTTGTAAAGTAATCAACAATCTAACTTAATTGTTTGCACCTAAAAATTAAGATTTGTTCTGCAGGTGAACAGTCCTTGTCACATTTAACCTAAAATACCATTGTTATGTGTCGAGGACTTTTCGGACACCCTATATATGTAATGTATTTAACTCATTTCATAAATCTGTGTATAAATCTTTTTACAATTACATAAAATCAACTTTACACCACAATAACATATGCATAAATGCATGGCAACTTTTACATTATAAATTATTATTTTTATATTAGACCTCAAGATTCAGAAAATTTTCAAGTGGCCAATGGCCACTAGACTCAAAAAACTTGGTGGCCACCAGTTTTACCGGGTTTCAAAAACAGCACTCTAGTACAAGAATGGGGGGGGGGGATATCAATTTGTATTTTTTGAAACAAATATTATGAAATTGATGCTATAGGAATGCTAACAAGAAATATAAATTATATTAATCATGGAAATATAAGAGGCATTGGGTGAAGGTTGGGAGCTCCTGAAACAAATGGTGCATTCCACCCATTTTTAAGTTTCATAAGAAAAAAAAATCATTAAACCAAAAATAAAGTAGTGTACACAGACAGTACCGTGGTCTCACAGTGAAAAAAAAAGGATTTCCCATAAAAACAACAACAAATTCCTTTAAAATCCTTTTGTAAATCATTGCAAATGCCACGGCAGTAAAAATCAACATGCACTTTTCAGGTATAACTCGTTTAATGAAAAGAATTAACTGTAAGAAAATTAGCACGAAGGAAATAGAAAAAATATTGGATAAACATATAATTTGAATTTTTTCAATAAATAAGATTATTATTATTATTTTTTTTTTTTGGCATAAAAATAATTAACTACAAATCTAATCCAGTAATATACAACTTGGCATTTACCAAGAATACATTTCCGAAAAAAACCCATTCTTTTTGCATTATTTGAACTAAGAGTATGACCAAACATGGCGACTACGTTCCATACGCAGCGTCTCCATGTTAGGATGACTAAGAAGGGAAAACGATCAAAGGACTGGCTATTTGGCTTATATTTTAATTTGATGCGATGGAAGATTAAAAAATTACAACAGTTATTCGAATAAATATAGAAACTAGCCCTCGTTGTTTAAACGATTTTCAATGGAACGTATTCCTAATCGATCCGAGTATTAGCGTTCACATCACAGCAGAAATATAAGATATGGTTTATAGAAATATAGTAAAGTAGTTTTTTTTCTTTCTATTTTTAATAATGTATAGGATTTTTAATGAAATACAGGATTTATGGGACAACATGGAACATTGTTTATGGCAAAGGAATGTTAAAACGGGGCGCGTGGGGGGTGGGCTTTTTGCGGTTAAAAACAAGTTGCTTTTTCAAGCATTAAATTAAATAATTTGTCTTCCTATTTTGACAATTTTTAGAATAAAGGCTGTTTGAGTTAATTGGGAATCAAATAGGATCGGAACTACCTTCGAGGGTTTATGTAAAAAAAAAAAAAGCATACAATATAGTTTTTTTTTTCACTTTTGAAGAGCCAAAATTTGCATAATATTTTCATACTTTCAGAACAAGATTTAAAGCAAAACATAAAACTGTTTTAGAAAAAGAATTTGAAAAAAGTAATAGAGGGTTCATACACTTTTGGTTAAAAAAAACCCCTGACTTTTCAGGTTTTCCAGGTTATTTTTTAGAAAATTCCAGGTTACTCGCTTCAAACAAAATTAGGTTAAGTAACAATATTTTCAAAATAGTCAAAATTGTTCAAAGCAGCAATGCATAAGAACTGAAACTTTTCCACTTGCAAAATAATAATATAAAAAAAAACTTGGATTTAAAAAAAAAAAAATTCTGTCACAATTTAAGTTTTTTTTAAACATTTTGTTCAAAATTGTTTTTATTTGTTTACTATATGTTTAAAACAAAGTACTTTCAACTTATTTTAGCATTTCTTTGATGCCACATGTCATGCATATTAGCGTTTTGCTGTAATCGGCAGCATTCTTTCTCCGCTTTTGGTTTACAATTCTTCTTTTTATTTCCTTCTTAGTATGTAACACAAAACATATTGAGCAAAGTACAAAGAAATATGATTAACTTGTTGAATCGATGGGCATACCATATAATGCATTCTAACAAAAGTCAACATCCGTCAATCATAGGCCAATGCCAATAATCAGTTTTTTTCCCCCTTTTGCATATAAAGAATGCTTGCATTAAAATTAAAAATTTTCATTTTGTACATTTGCTTTCAATAGACATTGAGATAAACATCTAATTATGTTTTTGTAAATTTTTGTCTACTTCCATCTCGCAAACGACCAAATATGGCGACTAAGTAAAAAATTTAAGATAATGAGTAAATTTTTGAATTTGTAGCATAAAAGTAGTTATAAATAATAATTAATCCTTAAAAAACTACAATTAAGACAAAATAGTCAGTTTTTAGCACATAAGCGTCTAAAATCAATTAGAATTTAAAAAAATGTTCTGGAGATAAAATTTTGCATTTTTCCAGAAAATAATTACGAATTACCCGGAAGAAAAAAGCACATTTTCCGTTGTTATCAATAGTTTGCATTGCAATAAACATCCGATGCCATTTTCGGAAACTTAGGTACGTAAAAAGTCTTGTGCACTGCCATCTTGGGAATGACCAAATATGGTGCCTACGACAAAAGTTAAGAAATAATTTTTTGAATTTGTAGCATGAAAACAATTTAAAAATAATAAATCTTCGTGAAACTACAATTCAGTTGAAACGTTTTTAGCACATTTGCGTCCAAGGTAATGAAAATAAGATTAAGTTTTAAGAACAAAATTTATTTCTCAAGAAAATTAGATATTTAAAATAAAAAAAAAAAAAAAAAAGTTGCAGCACATTTTGCGTTGTTTTTATTAGTTTGCAGTTAAAGAAAACATCCGAGTCTGCTTTGTTTTTGGAAACTTAGGCATTTAATGATCGTGTCTACTTCCATTTTATGAATGACCAAAAATAGCGACTACGTTTCATTCGTAGCTGAAAAGACTTTTCGATTAACGATTTTCCATATTGACCCTATCATCTGCAGGCTTGTGCTTTGGATGCAGGAAAATGTTCTTCTCCCGTTAAATTTGTGCATAATTCCTGTTCACCCTAGGAATTTTTTTCTTTGGAACTATTGATGGGCAAAAATGGCGTCCGTGGAATTTTTTTTTTTTTTTTTTTTTTTTGGGGGGGGGGGGGGTCGCCTTTTTTATTTTATTGCCAGCGTCATTTTGCATCAAAACTTTTACATTTTTTTTTCAGGAAACATTGATAAAAACGAAGATTAGAACTCAAGGTACAAAAGTCAATTGGAAAAAAAAAAAATTTTTTGTGGCAAAATTTGAAATTTCCCTGACAATTAAAGGTTTTCCCGGAGAGTATGAACCCTGTTTAATAACCGTATTTTCCTGCGTATCATCCGCGAGCGGTCTATAATCTGCAGGTTCTAAAATGAGCCTGAAGAAAAAAAAAGCTTCGTATAATCGTAGGCGGTGTATAATACGATGTTAAAGAATCAAGTTTCAATTTAATATACCATTTGAGCAACTAAACTAAAAACGTGAAAAGGTAATTACTTTGAAAGCATAATCAAAATTAATCTGAAATATAATCTAAAAATATGATTTCTTCTTGAAATCATGATTATAGTACGCTAATTACTTGAAAAACAAAGAGTCAAGACAAAGGAGCAAACGCTCTAATTTTGTGCAAATGGCTTCCTAATTAACTGTATTCTGCTTATTTTACATGGCCTGAATCGCGTGAGAGGAATATTCAAGCAACGTAAAATAAACAACATACAGGCAGGCAGTGAGAAAGAACATGCAAGCTTTGTAGAATAAACAACATTCAGTCGGAGTCAATATCTTATCGGTGAATCCATATTGTACCGATGCATCTGTGAAGTGGTGTGGAATTCTTTTCTTGGGATTTAAAATAAAAATAACCCCCAAAAAAAGTTGGCGACTGTAGAAATTTTTTGGGGTCCCCAATTTTGAAAACTGAGTCGCCACGTGGCAAGTGGCGACCGTAAATCTTGACCTTTATTTTATATTATTTAGTACTTAGAACAAAAAGCAAGTTTTGAAGCTTTTCCAGAGCCTAATCAATTTTTGAGTTATGAATGATATCTAAATGACGAAAATTTATGCACTGCACTTTTCTGAAGCTGGTTTTAGTAAGGTTGATGACTTTTAAAGACGGTTGCATTGCATTTTTCAAATTCATTTTCCTGGCTTTTCCACCACTCAGTCACTGTTGCAGAAGATATAATGTTTTTGGCAAAATTTTTTTCTTGAAATAGAATTTGCTACACAATTATTTGTTCTAAAGAGTTTGTATTTAATATTTTTTAAACTTCAATGCTGGATGCAACATGTATGCCAGTAAATAAGCTGTAATTTAAGCCATGTTAAACCAATTTTTGTATTTTTGATTTGGTTCTTTGTTTCGGCGATAGTTGATATCTTTTCCAAGTCTTTCCAAAATAAGAACAGAGTCAAATATAGAGCAGCACTTTTTTTTAAAACTTTGTCAGTACAACAGCAATAAATTTTTTGACTGTTCAATCATGTACTGTTGTACATTTTGCTTTACTTCAATATTTGCGACATTGTGTATATAAAAATCAGCATTATGTAAGACCAGAAAGAAAAAATATGAAAATTGTTCTTTTGAAAAGATTATGCTTAAAAATATAACTTTTACCTTTATTCGATAATTATTCATATTACGTTGGTTTTATAAAGCTTCTTTCTTGGATCTTCATTACATTTTATCTTAATCGGCATCACAACCACCTCTTGAAGTATTTTGTATCATAAAGGGTCTATATATATATACATGCATACTAATAATCAAGTCAAGCATTTCAATCAATATTTCCCCGCAGAAAGCTATTTTAATTATTTAATTTAGTTACAAGATTTTGTTCTTATCTCAGGGGTCTGTCCAGGATTTTTCACAGGGTCCGTTTTTTTGTGAAAAATCAAATAATTTTGTGAAAAATGATTTTTTTTTTTTTGTGAAAAATCAAATAATTTTGCAAAAAAAAAAAAAAAAAAAAAATTTTTTTGTAAAAACGAAAGTTTAGACTCTTGAGATGGTGGAAACTGCATCATTGACACTTAAATTGGGTGATTTCTCTCTTTTCTGTTGAGAATATCATTCTTGAGTGTTTTTCTAGTATTTGGGGAGAGGGGGGGGGCATCGCTCCTTGGGAGATGGGCACCCCTCAAGTATCAATATTTATCTACCATTCTGCATCATGTTAAATTATACTAGAAATGTTATTTGTCTAGTATTTAAAATAACTAAAAAAAAAATTCAGGCAGGGGTTCAGAATTTAACTTTTTAGCCCAAGACACTGTTTAAGAGCACAGTTTCGTTCAAACCTTATGAACTCCGTGATTTTTACAAAAATAAAAAAACATTTTATTTGTTTACCTCTTAACTAAGCGTACTAAACATCGAAAATTCGAAAAATCAGATTTCCACAGCGGATGCAAAGAGATTGCAATCCTCAAAGTGAAGGCATCAAAAGTATAAAAACAGCTTGTAAAATAAATATTTTTGTTAAAATTACTTTTGAATTGCATTTTAGGGTCCTATGATAAACATATCATTAATATCTGGACACAGTTGAAGCAAAAATAAATAAATAAATAAAATAAACCATCGATTCAGCATTTTAATTATTGACTCATAAAAGAAAATGGTATTCCACTTTTAAAACTTGAGATAAGCTTTGTTACAAAAATAAAGAGACTTTTCATTTATTTGCATCCTAATAAAGCGAAGTTAGCTTGAAAAAAAGAATAAAATATGATTCTCATATTGGATGTAAAAAGATTGCGTTTTTCAAAATGTAGGCATCTATAGGAAAAAAAAACGGTAAATAAAAGTGCATTTAAAGTTTATTATCCTTTTTAGCATCGAAAAACCAAACCCATATAACTTTCTCCCAAAATAACAGTTTAACATCGCACCACCAGACACTAAGTGGCGATAAACAGTTAAACATTACACCGCCAGATGCTAAGTGGCGATAAGTTTGAATTTTGTAACCCTATCTGAAGCGATCACATCCGCCCCACCCATACTATCCTTTGCAGTTCTAAATTCATTTTGTTGTACAGTCGAGTCCCGACTTCGCAAGGGATGCGTTCCAAAACTCCTTGCATAAGTCGAAATTTCGCGTTGTAGAGAAATGTACGTATACAATTTTTTAGAAACATACCAAATTCTTTTAGACACTGTTAAACACCCCTTAAATTGCTTTAAAGTATTCCTCAACTATATATTACAGTTTCTCACATAAAGAACTGAACTTTTACTGTTTTTTTTTTTTTAAAAAGTTGTCTTTTTCACGTAAAATACTTTAAGTTGCACAAAATGAATGATCAATGGGAAAGACATAAAATAAAACAACATGACATGCACAGTATGTAGTAATAATAAAAAGCTGCACTATAATAGTATTATACAGTAGATACAGTACGAGTAATAATGTTCATGAGTTGAAAAATAAAGATGGTGATGATTTCTGATCCTTTCTTTTCAATACGGTTGCTTCGTCTTGTCTTTTATAACGATTCCATTTATGACAACAGCCTCTCTTCCTAAACTCTTTAATCCACAGTACAAGAGCAACTTCCATTTTCATAATACATATTTACTTTGCTTAGATACTCTGCAATTCAATGTTGAAACTAAGTTCTGAAGTCTAAGTTCTAAGTTCTGTTGTTTTGACTTTTCGTATGAAAAATTCGCTCATACTTATTTTCGTGCTGCCGTCGACATTTAGTAGTGTTCAAGCATATCGAGAATCTTAACCTTTTTTTTTTGGCAGGAACTTTCCTTTTCTTCCCATCTTCAAATTTAAGATGAAACAGCGCATGAAGGCGTCATTCTATTTCATCACCTTTCATAATTAGAATGAAAATATAAATAAATAAATGAAAGATGCTGAGTGGTTATTTTAATTCACTAACGCGCTACGTATACTCGTTTGGTATGAGAACTTTCGCTGTTGTCAGTGATGCTAAAGGGATGTAATAACATTCACGAAATCAATATTTGTAGCCAATAACAAAGCCAATACTTCCTTCCAGAAAAAAACAAGAAGTTCTGTCTAGAACTAGACGAGCCTACTTTCCCGTATACCCATACTACTTTCTAGTACCTGATCAATATTCTCAAAAATAGCTAAAATCGCAAATTTTTTCAAACATATTTTTAAAATACTTTAAGCTGATTTCTAGGAATAAAATATTCCTCACTCATCTAAAAAAATTAGATGCGTAAAAAAAAGAAAAAAAAACGAACAAATAAAATAGCAGCAACTTTTAAACAAAGCAGCTAATACACTTTTTTCCATTAAAAAAAATCTTTAACAACTTTAAAAATGAAAAAATAGTAATTAAAATTAATAAGCTCATTAAAATAAATACATCATATCAAAAAAAAAAAATCGTCTTTTTCCCCTGTTGCCAAAAACTTTTTTTAAATAAATTAATGCACTTAAAACCAAAACAAAAAAAAAACAATAAAATGTCAACTTAAAGAAATAATTTTCATTGTCAAAAAAAAAAAAAATGTCTGCAACTATCTATCGTCATGCAGAAACAAATGACTTTGAGTTTATTCGCTAAAAACTGCGTACCTAAATTGAAACTTTAGTGTAAAAATAAGAACAAGTCATATCAACAATAATTATTTCACAGTTAAAACCATAGCTGCGGAGTCGGAGTCGAAGTCAATCTCATTTTGAGATAAAGGAGTCGGAGTCGAAAATTTAAGAATCGGAGTCGGTGATTTGTCTTCCGTGTGTAAATGTTTGCCAAAGCTACAAAGTCAGAGTCGGAGTCCGATTGATTGTCGGGAACAGGAGTCGGAGTCAAGTGCCCCTAAATTCTCGGAGTCGACCTCTGGAGTTTGGCGTCAAGAGTTATTTCCAACAAAATTTGTTTGAAGTAAATCCGCCTTCAAGTACAGAATCTACATTGACTTTCAGTTCCCCTTAAGCGCTATTGTTAAGAGATTTGAACTGTTCAAAATTGAACGGAAAATTGTTCAAATCAAAAAGATATTTTACATACAAGTTTTTCATCAAAAGCTTTTTCCTACAAAGTTTGTTTGAAGCTAATTCGCCTCACAGTTCGGAATTGCCTTGAATTTCCCCGTAGACGCTAATGTTAAGTTTTTTTTTGAACTGTTCAAAATTGAACAAAAAATAGTTCAAATCAAAAAGTAAAATATGGGAATGAGATATCCTCGCCGAGATCTTTCGAACAAAAAAAAGTTTTTCCGAATCGGACTATTCATTCAAAAGTTGTTAGGAGGGGACAGACAGACCGACAGACATTTTTCCCCATCTCAATACCCTACTTTCCAATTTTTAATTTTTCAATATTTATTTAATTATTTTAATTATTTTGATATTTTTTTGTCTTTCACGATATTTTTAAGATGCATTGAGCCTTCTTTCATGCTTTTTTCTTCTTTTTCTGACTTTTACTGGGAAAGTAGGCTAAAAATCGTATTGTCAATGAGGAATTCGCGTTAGCTCTAAAATTCTTTACTCATGAAAAACTCGCGTTGTAGCCCTTTCCTGTAAGTGGGATCGCATTAGTGAGAATCGACTATTTTTGATGATTAAATCATGAGTGGGGAGAAAAGTGCTTACTATGCCTATTCAGAGAATGTTGACGCTTTTCCAAAGAAGCTTACAACAACACCGCTGCATGAAACAAACAAGCAAAATTATAAACCAAACTGACTTTCAGCTGTTAATTTCTTTCAAAAACCAACAACAGGCATTATATTTATTTGGCGGTAGTAATTATTTATGGCTTGCAGGAGCATCAAAAGAGTGGATTTTTTTTTTTACTTTTGCAAAATTAGCTGATTTTGTAAAAGTTGATTCCTTTAATTTAACTTTAAATATGCTGTATTATTTTAATTTGAGATTTGCTCTTTCAATAAACAATTTGTGAAAGATCCGTTTTTGTTTATCCGAATTTTGTGAAGGGTCCGTTTTGGTTGATCGGGATATTGTGAAAGGTTCGTTTTCGTTGATCGGATTTTTGTGAAGGGTCCGTTAACGGACCCAAATTTGCTCTGGCCAGACCCCTGTATCTCTTTAATTAATCAAGAAATTAGGTATAATGTGACTATTGAATAACTGTTACATGGAACCTTAATTACCTTCCGAAAACTAATTGTTTTTCTTGCAAATAGTATTTAAACCAAAAAAAAAAAAAAAACACGATTTAAACCAAAAAAACCTGGTTTAAACCAAAAAACCCAGTTTTTTTGGGTTTTTTTTTGAAAAAAATTTTTTTTACCAACCCTGATAAAAAATAAGCAAAAAGTTATGAACTATATTTTTATGATATATTAATGCATCATTAATGCATCAAAGTTCTATAATATTCCTTTTTTATTTCATATTCATAAAATTATTAGTAAAGTAACAATTGTAATTCATATTAAAAAAGCCTAATTGGACATTAAATGTTGGTCAGAAAAAAAGAAAATGTCTTATACAACTGTGCAGGACTAATGCATATTTTTTATTTCTGGATCATATTATAACTAAAAGTAGCTAACAGAAGGAAAGTGAGTAGGTAAAGCAGCCTTAATTAACTCCATTAAAATTGATTAAAATGTAGAATGAAATATTATATAAATAATGGAAGGAATCTTAATTTTAAGTCTACATTTTGTAAAAATGATGTAAGAAAATAAAGAATGATTTGAGGACGCATTTACTATTTTTAAGACTTTAGTTAGTGCTTATTGAAAATATCGGATATATGTCAAAATATCATATACAGTGGCTCCCAAAAGTGTTCGTACACCTATGACTTTTCAATGAAATAGGCCCCTATGCATTGGTTAGAATTAATATTTCGGAATTGGTATTTAATTATAAGATTTATGATCTATTTTTAACAAAACTACACGAAAATTTTTATTAAAACATTAAAATTTAATTTTTTAAAAATCAAAAACAAAAAAGTGCCGGAAATTTTATTTTACAAAAGTCTTTGTACACTTTGAAAAAGTGTCAAAAAATAAGTAAATAATCTTACTTTTTACAAAATTATTATTTAGTAGAATATCATACAGTATCAACAACAGCTTTTAAACGTCTGGGAATAGATTTCATTGTTTTTTCTTTCACTTTATTTATGCACTTTCTGAGTAAGTATTCAGTTGCACTTCCAATCTTACTGTTTCTAGTTCGCTTTTCGTTTCAATGGTGTATTTTCATAATCTAGCCACCAGATATCTTCAAATATGTTCCATTAAGTTTAAATCTGGTGATTGAGGAGATATTTCTCAGTTTAAGGACAATTTTTGCGGCACCAAATGCAAACGTGTACTTCTTATCATTATCTTGATAAAAAAAACTAGTATGTTGTGGCTGTGGCCATCACGAAACTTTCTTCTATATTTTTCTTTTCTTTTTTTTTTTTCTGATCCCTCCCCATGCTTGACGAGGAAGCAATATTCCCAACAAAAACAAAATTACATGCAAAAACATGACGACCATCCCAATGTCTGAATTATTGCAAAAGCAAAGCAAAGAGCTAAAATTGTAAATTATTTTAAAAGCCTTGCTTGAATTAATTACAAATATGTTATTTGTTAACAAACATAAGATGGCAACAGTTAAAAATTTTAAACCATTGAGATAATATTTCCGATCACTTAGATACAATTAAAATCACGAGAAATACGCAGACGATAATCTATTACGATTTATCTTTCTTATTGTTGTATTAGTAAAGCTATTTTTATTCGCTAAAAATAATGATAATAAAAATAAATTGGCACCTCTTGGCGCGATTGGCACCAAAATTGAACCAAAGCCTGTTTATGTTTACATATGGATTCACATATATTCCAAATTTCAACCAGAACGTAGCATTACTTCTTGAGATAGGGCACTCACAATGGAAAAAAAGAACAGGCGATTGCGCTACCCCTTTTTAGCTGAAAATAAAATCAGCTCTTATACGCACTAAGGGCTACTTGCTGAAAATTTTTTCTTTCATTCGGTTCATTATTTCTTGAGATACAGCAGTCACAACTGACGACAAAAAACGTTCTATAGCTCAACCCCCGTTTGAGTTATTGACACCAAAATTGAATCAGCACCTGTTCCTGTTATTGACAACATATGGACCAAATTTTGTTTGATTCCGCCAGTTACTTCCTGAGGAATAGCAAGCACGCGTAACTCAAAAAACGTCCCATTGCTCCACCCCCCTTAGAGGAATTCGCGCCAAAAACCAATGGGCACAAGTTCACATAGGGGCACATATGTTTACTAAATTTCATTCGATTTCATGCGGTAGTTTTTGCTGTAGAGCGGCCACAAAAAACTGGACACACACACACACAGACAGACAGACATTTTCCAAAAATAGTCGAAATGGACTCAGCACACCTCAAAACGTTCGAATTCGTCAAAATTCAAAATTCGAAAATTTGCACGAATCCAATACTTTCTTCTATATATTAGATATAGAATAAAGTAAAAAAGCGAAGTTGTTTCCGATTGCCAAATTTTGGGCCAATAGTTTAAAATTGTTTTTTGAAATATTTAAGTGAACAGCATGATGCATTATTTCATCAAAAAATTCCATATTTCCAAGTCCCGGTGCTGTTATACACCCTCACACAAAAACACCTTCACCGTCCTGATTAACTGATCCAGCTAAGTTCTTAAGATTAAATTCCTCATTTTTTCTTCTAGTGACAATTTAACCCAAAATATTGAATTTATTTTCATCTATAAATAAGACGTTGTTCCAAAACGTTTTGAGCTTATTTATCATTGATTTTATGGTGCTTTTTTTTCCGCACGAACCAGAAAATTTCTGCGGGAAGAGGTCCCCTTTAATCCAGATAATCAGAAAACTTGGCGAACAATTTTAGGTGAAAATTAAACGTAAAATGTTTCACTCAATTCTGCAGAAACTTTTTCGACGCTCAAATGTGTATTTTTCGTAATTTTTTTAACTGTAAACCCTGATTTCGCTTTATTAACTTTGCCAGTTGACCTTTTCTTACATTGTTTGAGATCTGATTCTTGTTTATAAACCATTTAATCAAGCACTTCACTATAGAATGGTATAAATTAACTAATTTAGAGACATTTCAAACCAATTTATCGCTAAAGTGAGGGAACAAAATCAAATTTCGAATCGTGTTTGTTGTTTTCTACACATACCTGCCATTTAAAAATAATAAGCAGAATATTAGGGAATAAATAAACAAAAAATTAAAGGCAAATGACTTTACAGTGTCATTACAATGCAAAAATAATAAAAAAACCACATATGATAATTTTAATCATGAATTAATTCAAAAATATTTCAGTGTACAATGACTTTTATAGCGTATTTTTTCTGTCTCATGGTTTTTTGACAAATTTCAAAAATAAAATCTGGCAATATTTTGAAAAAAAAAAAAACCACTGGGTTTTATTTAGAATGGCATAGGAATGGTGTGAAAAAAAATTGGATTTCATATTCAAATTCAGTTTTGCGTTATTTTGGTTTTACTACAAAATTTCAAGGTGTACGAACACTTTTGGAAGCCACTGTATATCAAAATTTCGGATTATTTTGAAAATACCATGATATTTTCAAACCCTGATTGAAACCTGTTTTTTGTTTATTTATTTATTAAAAACAAAAATTGTTCATGTACGTGTGAGTGATCGGCAATTCCATTGTGACGGGTGTGACATTCAGACACTTTTTTCATGATTGAACCAAAATTTTGAGCACTAAATCAGTTAACAAATACTAACAAAGTATTTTAATCATGTTTAACTATGCATTTGCTTGAATAATTGATTTGAAGCAAACTGTAGGACTTCAATTTTTTAACTTTTTTAAAGAAATTTTTTAAAACCTTTTGACGTTTGCGAGACATGAGTTTTCAACTGCACTCATATTTCTAGAAATTCCTGTGAATATTTTAATGTTTCATGACTATATAGCATTTTTCTCCTGTTAAAAGACACTCAAATGAAACTTAAATCGTGATGTTTTTGATGAATTTATTATTTTTTTACCTAACAGAATTTTTTTTTTGTGTTGTGAGAGGTGTGACAGAATTTGTGACGGGTGTGACACTGTTCAAATCTGCTACTTGGTTGAACAATTTCTAAAAGAATAGTGATCAGTGCAGGTGACAAATTTGACGGTGTAGTGAATATAAATTGTATTTCATAAGAAAAAAAGCTAGTACTGGATGTACATCAGTTTAGTACTTCTTTAAAATGGCCACTAACAAAATTAGTTCAAATATAGCTTTTCTTGGTAATTACAAACAATTTCTTTCTTAAAATATCATCTTTTACAGGGGAAAATCAACAGGGTCATCCCTTAATTTGCATATCTTTACTTATTTTTTCTTTTTTTCTTTTTAAAAGTATAATATGTAAAACAGTAACAATACTAATAATGTAGTGCTTTGTAGTATTACATTGTCTTGGGTGGTTAGGAAAAGAAAAATAAAAGCTACATCAGGTGTTAATATAATCTGACTGGGAGCAAGATGTAGCATTTGAATTGCAGTGATAGCTATATTTTAATTTACCTACAATGTAAACTTTGCAGTCTGTTCGTCTTTAAGATTATCAAAGTTGCTTTCCCAACAGCATACCCAAAGCATTGTCACTTCTCTGAACTTCATTTCTTCATTAATTCAAACTTGCAGCTGATATTCCCTCAGACTACAGTGTTTGCTTTAATATACAGATCAATTCTTGTCATCTAATTAAATAAATGGAAAGACTTAGCTCAATTTGACAATGTTGACTGCATGTAGCCCCCCACAAATACATTTACTGTCACGTTCTGTACAAAATAGTAAAAAAAATTCCAATCTCATGTCAGTTGAAAATCTCTGTCCTGGAAAAAAAACAGTAGTTGGATTGAGCTCTACAGCATGGTTCGTACGCTCCTTCAAAACTCCTCCTATATTCCTTCATTTAGGAAATTTTTTTGAAGGGCCCTTCAAACTCCTTCATTTTGGTTTTAACTTCTTCAAAACTCCTTTTTTAGATTTAGACTCCATAATCGTCTTCTATGACAGTGATTTGAAATACTTCAATCAACAGCTTGACTTCATCACTAGGGCGAAGATATAAGAGTGATTTTAATGTAATAATTTGATATATTTCCCCATAAATATATGATTTACAAATAGGTTATAGTAGTCATAAAAGTTGAACGTGAAAATATTATTAGATGACAGACATTTCATAAGTGTAGTAAATCATGCTTAAATGGTGCTTGGCTATTTTTTCAAGTTTATTGCTTTTTTCTCCATCACACTCTCAGCAGCAAAAGTTTTGTCTAATTAATATTTAAATATTTAAAAATACATAAGTCGATGTGCTATATTAAGTTATTGTTTTAAAGAAACAATTATTGGGTAAATTGCAGTTTTGGCATTGTAAAAAGAGTCGTCCACAAGTGATGTCATGCCTTAAAGAGGATACGAGCTCATGAAATTGTGACAAGGGGAAGAGAGAGGGTGCCAAAAAGTGACATCACACAGTTATTGTAACAATATGTTTATGAAAAATATAACATGTGACAAGGGAAGGAGTAAGGAGGAAAATGTGACGAAGGGGGTCAAATCTGTTGAAAACGAAGTGTGAGAACATTTAAAGATAGCTCAAAAGTATTCCTTCAAAATCTCATTTTACTCCTTCAAAACTCCTTCATTTTATTTCTAAAATTGAGTACAAAGTTTGTACAACAATCAGAACATTTTTTAGCTTTTCATAGTTAAAACAATTCCGTTTTCAGATCAGTAATGCTAGCATTTTAAAATGTCTCATGGAGCATATTTGTCATGATCCAGTAACTTACTTCCATAAAGGAGCAGATTTTTTTTATCTTTTAACCATGCACAATTTGTGAATGTGATAATTGGTGAATGAGACTTTATATTGCATTCTGTGAACCTGTGCCATAATTCTCAAGTTCGCCAGGGGCGCCAGACCCCGTAGTTACGCTACTGTGTGGGGGGAAGGGTATGAAGAAGTTTCTTTAAGTTTATGTATGTGTTATAGAATTGTGATGTCATTTTTACAACGTTAGTAATGTAACAAATAATTTCTAGAGAGAATCACTTAAGTAATGAGATCTATTTGAAAAACGTAAAAAAAAAACAAAGTAAAAGTTTTGGTTAAATAGTTGCATCTGCCGGGCCCAATACAGGCTGATTTTGCTACCATTTTTCGGTACCTTCACAAAAATCTTGTTTTGAAATCGGTACTTTCACAAAAATCAAGTAATAAAATCAGTAGCTTCACAAAAACATCGAAAATTTCACAAAAATTCGCATTTTAAAATATAAAATTTGTTTCTCTGTTTAAAACAAAATATACTCACAAAATAAAATTATAAGCAGGTTTATATGAACAATCGCTAAAATAGAAACCTTTTTGTAGTATTTTAACTAATTTTTAGCTGTTTCTCACCAAAGTGTATTTATGCAATATTATCACAATCTTTAAACATCTGTTTTGAGGAACCGTTTTTCTCATAATTTCCTATATTATACACAGTACATAGACCATTAAGCTGAAATTACAATTGTATTTTTCGTACTTCTTAGGTTTTTAGCTACCCCCCCCCCCAAAAAAAAAGAAACCTGTTAAAAATAATACTAGATGACATTTACACTTTTCGAACTAAAATTTCACTTGTTCCACTACTTCTTTTATAAAAATTAGGATATCTCTAAAATTGCACGAAAACAATGCTGATAAAAAAAACTTTCACAAAAATAGAATGATGCAATACTTTCACAAAAATAGGTAGCGAGAAAAAAATCCTGGATTGGCCCCTGATCTGTATCTGTGAATGCTATTTCTAGGTAACTGACAAATGTCACACTATGTTTTTGTTGTATCTTAACTGACAATTTTATCTCTTAACAATGGTCTTTGAACAGGGTTTGAAATAAGCTTCATTAGCTGCATTTTGGGACCAAAAATTTTGATTTGACTCCTAGATTTGCAGATCTGAGCACCAAGCTTGACTCCTTAAGTTTTGGGCTGTATCTAAGTTTTTCTTCCTCCTTTTATTGTGATTGCAATGATTGAAATGAAGAATAAATTTAAACAAATTTTGAAATGCTACTGATTTTGCCTTTGCAAAAAATCCTTCTCTTCTGCATATTTTGCAACACTTTTTTAAACAATTTTTTTAAAGTGGGCTACTGGAAATATGTAGCATTTCAATTTCATCACGATTTTTTAAAGAATTCTGATATGTATATTTAATTCATTAAAAGCATTATTATGTTTATGGCATCAGAATCTTTAAATTTGACAGCTAAAAATTTATCTTAAGTACCATCATAATGCCTAAATTGAAATTTATATTTCTAACACTCTCTTTGAAGTTTAGTTTTTATACTTAAATAGGTATTGTATATACTCCCTTATAAGTCGATCTTGCGTATAAGTCGACACCCCCCTACTTTCAGGACGAAAATCGAGAGAAAATCAAAAACCTGCTTTTTGTCGAACCCCTACTTTTTGGAAAAAACCGGTAATGTTTTACCGTTAATTTTGAATGTAAACGTTAATGAAAAAGAGGAAATTGAATTGTAATGAAAATTTTTATGTTAAAAAACGTCGAATTATTATTCTTTTGCACAAAAAGGGTTCACTTCTGCAATCATGATTTTTGTAAAGTGTTTGATTTCACTATTACAATTTTTGTTACATGTTGCTTTTATTTTGAATAATTGTCAATAAAATTCTATGCTGTAGCCGCATTATATTATTTTTAATAAGATGAGCATTTGTTCGCGACTATTGGGAAAATTCGTGAATATGGTGATTCCCGCACTTTTTGCGTAGTCGGCTGTAGTTCAGCCCCCTGTATGTCAACCCCCTAGCTTTTAGTTTCATTTTTTATACTAAATTTCTTGACTTATATACGAGTATTGATGGTATATGACAATAAATGTATTTTTTTCTCTTAGGGGAAAGTTACTACAGTTTTAAAGAATGTCCACAGTGAACAGTTGATGAAATTGCAATTGAAACACCAACAAGATTCAGATTTCTTGGATGATATAAGGTAACATAGATTTTGTAGTGTTGAATAATTGTTCTGTGTTATTTATTTATTTATCAACTAGAAAATCGCTCATCAAGATATGACGGATTAAAATTGCTTCTACATTTGAACAAAGCTAGAGACGTACCGAGTAGCACTTTGGCCGAGTAGCCGAGTACCGAGTACTCGGCCTTTCACTACTCGGCCGAGTACCGAGTTACCGAGTACTCGGCCTTTCACGACTCGGCTGAGTTACCAAGTACCAATTACGTTTTAACAAGAACCACCGACACACATGTGATGAATTTTGAACTTATTGGAATAGTAGTATAGACCTCCTTGTCCATATAATAGTTTTTAAAACTAAATTCCTGGTGAAATTTAATTACGCATTATATAAACAATTTTGTTTGTCAAAAATTTTACCAAAAAATGATTTTTAAAATTAAAAATAAATAAATAAAAGGTATAATTAATCAAGTTGGAATTAAAACAAATTACAGTAAAATCCCTCTAATGCGGACACTAACAGGACAATTTTTTTTGTCCGCAATAGAGAGGTGTCCGCAGGACAGGGGGTTAATAATGTTATTTGCATTGGAACTGGGGAATTAAAAATTGTCCGCATAAGAGGGGTATCCGTTAGGAGGGGTTTCACTGTATACCAATCAATTATAGTTCTAGTCCGCCAAACATAAATATTTTTTTAAAGCAGATAAAACAAATGTGCAAGAACACTGCAGACACATGTTTCCGCCCCCCCCCCCCCCTTACAAGGAATGTCTTTTTCAGTGCATAACATGTGAGCTAGAGAAGGTAAAGACATTCAACAAAAAAATCCAACTTTTGTCGGATGCCTTTAAATCCACGAGCTCCCATTTAGTGCATAGAAAAAGGCAGTATCTGCAGTGTTCCTACACTGTGCTTTTAACATTGTTTTATTTCCTTTAATTTTTTAAGCAAAGGTATTTTTATATTTTTTATAACTAATTTTTGTTTGTAGCAAATATCCATTTTTAATATAAAAATTCCATATTTTCTATACTTGCCTTTTTTTTGCATAATTTTTAATAAACGAGTTTAATAAACTTCGGGGACAGTAAATGAAAGATTTATACCACTGAAGCATTACAAACTTCATTATTCTCAAAATTTAAATTTGACTTATAAATTTTAATTGTAAATTATTGCAGAATATAATGCTTGCTTTTTTTTTAATATAAATTTTGGTATCTGTCTTGGACAATATTCAATTTTTTGCAACTACTCGGTATTGGCCGAGTATCTGATCAGAATTTGGCCGAGTACCGAGTGCTCGGCAAATTGGCCGAGTATGCCGAGTACCGAGTAATTACCGAGTACTCGGTACGTCTCTAAACAAAGCCATTGTGTGTTGGGTGATATTTTGATAGTTGAAATTTTAACCTCTATCTCCAGTGGATAAATTTTAAACTCCTGTAGATAATGTTCATTGTTGACCTTTTTTTTGTTTCTTCATTCCTCTGAAATGACACAAGTCTTACCAGTAAAACAATCAAGTTACCATATCCAGTTCAGCCTCGTCAAAATGAAGCATTTCTCTGCGTGTCAAACATTTCCAGAGAATATTATCCAATTATCATGCTGTGGAGTGAGTTTCAATGTTGATGAGGTCAGGACCATTACTTGATCATTCGATAATATATATATATATATATATATATATATATATATATATATATATATATATATATATATATATATATATATATATATATATATTCATATATATATATATATTTATATATTTATATATATATATATATATTTATATATATATATATATGAATATATATATATATATATATATATATTTATATATGAGGATTATCATGAAGCAAACGGTTTGTTTGCATTGAATGTGTTGATTTAAAGTTCTATATCTGAAGTACAACCTGGGGGCAAGGCTGAGAAACAAAGCAAACCTCCATATTTTCTAGGTTCTAATGTACTTTCTCAACAAACTTACAATTATTTAAGCTGTATATTAGCGCAATATTTGTAAAATATGTAGTTTCTTGGAGGCTCTTACTGTTTATTTATCTATTATATTTATTTATTATTACATCTGCTTAGTTTTTTGAACCATAGAAAGTGTTTTCAAATTACTAACAGAAGTAATGTATTTTTTTATAGAAATTTCACGAAAATGAGAGCTGTGATTGAAAAGGATTATGCACAAGTAAGCCTTTTGTGCTTAAATTTTTTTTGATAATTTTATTTCAATTTTGTTTTATAAAATTGACAATAATAATTGAGACATTCATTACATTACATTAAAGCAATTATCTCTCCTAAGTCATTAGTTGGGAAACTTGTTGAAGATTATTTCTTCATAAACTCTCAATTATTTCTGTATTAGTCGGACTAGGGTTCGCCAAAAGTCGAAAAACCGTGAGGGAAAATGGTAAAAGCAGTCCTGACAAAAATTGATCTTTGACAAAGTTGCAAAATTAGATGTGCTTTATTTATTGCTTTATCTATGTTGATTGGAATTAGTTTCACAAGTTTAGTAATTTAAACTCTAATCTAATAATTTTAGTGTTTTTAAACTTAAATTATTCAATGCATCACTGAGACAGTAATTTAAATGTTAAGTTTGCACTGTTTTTAGTAAAATGCTTTTTTTAATGCATTGAATGCAAAACATAAAAAAGCTGGCTGTGTGTAAATAGTAATAAAGTAACGAAACTGACTTAGGTTTAAACTTTCAAACAACAGTCCTAACTTAAAGCCTTCTTGCTGTTTATTTATTAATTATTACATCTGCTTATTTTTTTGAACTATAAAAAATGTTTGAAATACACCGCCAGCTCAGTCATTTCCAGCCGAGGACTGCAGTTTCGTGCTTATTAGCACTCATCAGCCCGGCATAGGAAAGTGACTGAGCTGGAGATGGAAAACCTCTTAAGGAAGCCAAGAGTGCGAAACAAACTGGTAGCCAATATAGAATTAGCAGCCCAGACGAGTGACCGAAGCAATGGTTCGGTTCAACTCGAAGATTGAACGCAAAGCAAGGTATATTCAGTAAATTACCGCCCATTAGCCAGGGCTAAAGCAGAAATACGTGAAATACACCGCCAGCTCAGTCATTTCCAGCCGAGGACTGCAGTTTCGTGCTTATTAGCACTCATCAGCCCGGCATAGGAAAGTGACTGAGCTGGAGATGGAAAACCTCTTAAGGAAGCAAAGAGTGCGAAACAAACTGGTAGCCAATATAGAATTAGCAGCCCAGACGAGTGACCGAAGCAATGGTTCGGTTCAACTCGAAGATTGAACGCAAAGCAAGGTATATTCAGTAAATTACCGCCCATTAGCCAGGGCTAAAGCAGAAATACGTGAAATACACCGCCAGCTCAGTCATTTCCAGCCGAGGACTGCAGTTTCGTGCTTATTAGCACTCATCAGCCCGGCATAGGAAAGTGACTGAGCTGGAGATGGAAAACCTCTTAAGGAAGCCAAGAGTGCGAAACAAACTGGTAGCCAATATAGAATTAGCAGCCCAGACGAGTGACCGAAGCAATGGTTCGGTTCAACTCGAAGACTGTACGCAAAGCAAGGCATATTCAGTAAATTACCGCCCATTAGCCAGGGCTAAAGCAGAAATACGTGAAATACACCGCCAGCTCAGTCATTTCCAGCCGAGGACTGCAGTTTCGTGCTTATTAGCACTCATCAGCCCGGCATAGGAAAGTGACTGAGCTGGAGATGGAAAACCTCTTAAGGAAGCCAAGAGTGCGAAACAAACTGGTAGCCAATATAGAATTAGCAGCCCAGACGAGTGACCGAAGCAATGGTTCGGTTCAACTCGAAGACTGAACGCAAAGCAAGGTATATTCAGTAAATTACCGCCCATTAGCCAGGGCTAAAGCAGAAATACGTGAAATACACCGGTCACTCGTCTGGGCTGCTAATTCTATATTGGCTACCAGTTTGTTTCGCACTCTTGGCTTCCTTAAGAGGTTTTCCATCTCCAGCTCAGTCACTTTCCTATGCCGGGCTGATGAGTGCTAATAAGCACGAAACTGCAGTCCTCGGCTGGAAATGACTGAGCTGGCGGTGTATTTCACGTATTTCTGCTTTAGCCCTGGCTAATGGGCGGTAATTTACTGAATATACCTTGCTTTGCGTTCAATCTTCGAGTTGAACCGAACCATTGCTTCGGTCACTCGTCTGGGCTGCTAATTCTATATTGGCTACCAGTTTGTTTCGCATTCTTGGCTTCCTTAAGAGGTTTTCCATCTCCAGCTCAGTCACTTTCCTATGCCGGGCTGATGAGTGCTAATAAGCATGAAACTGCAGTCCTCGGCTGGAAATGACTGAGCTGGCGGTGTATTTCACGTATTTTTGCTTTAGCCCTGGCTAATGGGCGGTAATTTACTGAATATATAAAAAATGTTATTTATATTTTTTGTAGAAATATCACAAAAATGGCAACAATCTAACAAGTTCTTATATTTTAGTTATTTTTTGCAAGAAGTAATAATTTGTCTATGCTGTTAGAAATTTGAAGAGTAAAAGTATGATTTGTATGGGGGACGGGGGGTGTCATATAAATATGGAAAAGAAAGTAAAACTCTTTTAAACTAAAATTTTATTAATGAAAAATGGGGGTGGGGGAGAGTTCAGTCTCATCCAAATTCACTTGAATCTCTTGCATCAGAACATTTTTGTTATTTTTTGAACATTGCAGTAAACAAAGACCAAGTTTTGATATTTTATGTATTTCCAACCTTTTTAGAATTTTGTTCTAGTATTATTTTAAATTGTTTTGATTATCAAATAAGTGTTTACGGAAAACATTATTAAATCTCCATTGTATCATGTAGAAACTTTTATTAATGTTTTGTATATTTTTAAAATAATTACAGTTTTTCTGTTTTCACCATTTTTGCCGTTTTTTCCCAGTTTTTGTCTTTGTCCTGGCAGATTTACCATTTTGCGGCAAAATGACCAACCCTATATCTGATGCACTAGTACAGCCAGAATTTAAAAAAAAAAAAAAAAAGATTTGGGGGGTAATTTTTGGTATGAATTTATGAATATAACTTTTTAATAAGTTACTAGTCATTTTACTTAATAACTGTATTAAATGGTTTTTGGCTATAACAAGTTTAACATACACTGTACTACCTCATGTTATTCTTGTCAAGATTGCACAAATATTATTTTATTGCCTAATTTCTCTTTAAAAATTTAAATCAATAATATGTGTCAGTAATATAAGTTGAACGACACTTCAGTAACTCAATACGTGGATAACTCAACCACCCTAGTAACTCCACATTTATTTTTCTTAGGGTTACACCAATGCTGATTTCAATGGGAGAAAACCTCTCTAACTGGACACACATTTGCAGGAACCCCTAAAAGTCGTCATCCAATTGCTGTTCTAGTCCAATTTTTGTTACCAACAACCTTTCATGTTGACCTTTTCTCAGAATTTTATGCTGCAGTTCAGGGTTTAAGCTAGGTTCAAAAGTTCTTTAGCATAAAAGCTAAAATTGAGGGGAAAATGTTAGCAAAATGCTAAAATGTTACACATTCTCATATATTTATATATGCCTCAGTGTGTTTCATCTCAAGTGAAAATAAAATTCATATTTCATCTGTGACATCTTTGAAAAAATAAGTACAACAGCTATTTTTAAAAACATAAAATAAAAAAAGAAAACACGATTGGTGTTTAGAACGTTGCAGTCTCCTCCTCCTAATAAAGCAGTTATTGGGGGGACATAATGCTAGATATAAGACTAATAGTTATTGAACTTAATTGTAGTTTAAACATCTTAGCTAAGATTTAAAAAGATTAAGTTGATTATCGCCATACATGCTTCCTCTCTAGGATCATAGATTTCTCCTTTTTAAAAAAAAATTAATTTATTTTTTATTTGAGCAAAAAAGCGAAAATGCATTGCTTTATTTTCGCAATTCAGATAGTGTTTTCGCATTATGCGAAAAATGCGACCGTAGCGGAAACTCTGCTGCAGTTTCTTAGTTCTTTTCTTGAAAGTTCTTTTAAAGAATTCTATCCAAATTATTTAGCCACCACACTTTGCGCTGTTAGTGCAATTCTAAAAGACTAGAAAAGATTAGGATAGATGTATCCAGGGCAGTCCTCTAGAGAAAGAAGGCACCATGACATGTTTTTCAAACAAGTGTAAGCAGGACTTTCTATCTGACTGACAAGAAGCTATAATCTCTTTTCAAAAATTATTAATTTATTCCTCACGAGGTATTCAAATAATATTAGTAATTTTATTATATCCTTTTCAAATAAAGAAAACGAAATTCATTTACTAGAATTAACTTTCATAATGTGAATGTTAAGCATTAGTACGTAAGTGGTACAGAAACTCGTTAGGAATCAAATTTTGGAACCTTAGTAAGGCGACATTCGCTTAAGTCGATATGTTTCATGGTCCCTTGGGGTGTCAAGTTATCAAGGTTCCACTGTAGTCCAAAGAGAGGAATGCTTTTTAAAAATTTGCAAAAATGCTCTAATACGGATTTTCTCTCCATCTGAACACCCCCTAATGTGAACACCCCCATATTCTGAATACATTTTGGTGATCCCAGCAAATACATATGCATTATCCAGTCTCCCTCTATAATGAACATCTCGTAATCTGCAGGGTCTGGTGGGTAAAGTGGTCATAAAATCGTAAGTTTTCAACTTAGATGAATAGTAAATACAATAAATTCTTTAAACTCTTCAACTTTTTTGTTGTTATTTTACATTGCACTATTAAAGAATACGGTACATTAAATTTTAGGAAAGAAAAAATAGATTTAAATAGTTTTATAGCACTTTATTTTCCCTATATTTTTATGACCACTTTATCTCATGGGGTGGGGGAATGTGGTCATAGCATGGAGTAAAGTGGTCATAGTTAAAAATAGATGAAAAACCATTATAAATAACCCTAATACTTGTATGTTTCGGTTGTTTTTATAGTTACAAGTATATGCACGAGTATATGCGTGTGTACACGAGTATATACGTGTTGTGTAAACATAAGTTAACACATTACTACATGAGTAAATACATTGGTACATCAGATACATGCATGCACGTGCCTACTCAAGTATATACGTGTATACACAAGCATATAAGCATGTATACGCGATTGCCTACAAGAGTGTATATACGTGTCCACACGAGTATATATGTGTCACATTTATATATGTGTCCCATGTATATACGCATATAAACGAACGTCATATGTGTGTATGCACTTGAATCTTGAGTATATACGTGCATACCTGAGTATATATGTGTATAGTAATCGTTTATACGCATATATAAGTGTACAGACATACATGTATGGTATACACCAGTAAATTTCTTGGATACATCCAGTGCATGTTGGTACGTGTTTACTCATGTATATAGATATGGAAGCACAAGTTTTTACGTAAGTATAAGTGTAAACACTATTATACATCTGTATTTACGTATATATTTACATTTACATGTATACACAAGTGCGTGTATGCGTACGACGACGACGAGTACATACAGGTATGCCTACAGAGTGAATCCAAGCTCTTGTGCAAAAACCTGAGTGGTGTGAGAGGGCATGATAAGAAGCAAAGAATCATGAGGAACTTATGGTCGCTGATGGGTTACATGCACACAAAGCCAGAAAGTGGTGGATGCAAAACAGGTCACAAATTTGTGGCACAAAGATGATTTTGCCCAACATTTTAGTTTAAGAAATGTTTAGAGCAGTTGTTAAAAGTTACAGCCTGTAGCAGCTTTAATACACCCATCACAACAAAGACACAGCCCCTGATTTAAGTTTTTCAAACATCTCGTTATTGCAACAGAGAGTGCTTAGTGATTGCAACTTATGTATTACAGTTGCAGGCTGTAAATTTCATCAATCCCTTTAAAAATTTCTTAAGACCTGAAATATTGTGTAAAATTGTTTTTGTGTAATAAATTTGTGACCTGTTTTGCATCCATCAGTTTCTGGTTTTCCGTGCATGTAGCGTGTCAACATTGTGTGACCATATTTTCTTTTATTCTTGCTTCTTATCCTCCCATCTAACACCTTTTAATAATTTTTTCAAGAGTTGAAACTCTTACACGTATATCATATGCTTGTATGTAAGTGCCTACTTCAGTACGTCGCATATATATGTGTCTACTTGAAAGTGTTCGTATATATATGAGTATAAGCGAGTATACACGTGTATAGTCGAATGTATATCTGTATAGATAAAAAATACTTACAGATACCCATATACGTATTTTTTGGTGCATTTATGTGAATACGTATATATGCGTGCCTACACGAGTATATGCGTATGCATATGCATTTACTCGTATATTAAGCTTCCATTTACTGTAAAAACAACACATATTAAGTGAAAGTAATATTTAATTTATATCTGCCTTATACTTAAAGATTAAGTGACTTTAGAAGAACAATATTTGTTAAACCTAAAATTATGACCACTTTATCCCATCTTACTTAAATTGCTGTAAAAAATTATTTGAAATAGATTCAACTATCTGCTAATGAGTAAGAGTTTTTGAGACATGTAAGAAGCTTCCTGTGCAGTCAATCTGTTCATAATGCTAACAAACAAAATTTCCTAAGGAAGTTAAAAGAGGTGTTTAGATTTTTAAATTTTTCATATTCACACAAAATATATTTTTTTTACCAAATAAAATTTTTCCGGTTGAAAATTTTGTATTCAAAATGTAGATTATAATCTCCCTACTCTCAAATAAAATATTCACATTCATTCCAACTTTTATTTCCAAGCTATAACCATTTATTTGACATATGACCACTTTACCCCATTAACCACTTTCCCCCACCAAACTCTATACTTTTGTTCGTTCCCATGAGTGTTCAAAATAGAGAGAATCTACTGTATTTCCATCTAAAATGCTATCCAGGGAACTAAATGAATAGTGTAATTTTGAAAATAGTTGAGATAGGTAACTATCAAAAGAGCATACATATTATATATGCTCTTTTGATGACATTTTTTTGATGCAAAAATTATTTGCTATTCCCCCCCCCTTCTTTGAGTTATAAGGTGTTAAAGGCTGTAGAAATTTATGAAAAGTGCCAAATTTAAAGACTTGCTGAGAAACTTATCTCACAATTTCTTCGTTTGCTTCCATTTACAAATCGTGTGAAAAGATGTCTTCCTATTCTCACTTGAACGAGCTAAATTTGACAATTTTTCTTAAAATTTCAGCTGAGTTTAAGGCTTTATATTTCAATAACAGGGAAGCAAAGGCAAAATATTTATGCATTAAGAAACGTATTTCACAATACTCTTTCAGTTGCTACTTATTTTAACTTTTTTTCATTATTACGCTATCTTATGGTTTCTTGGTAAGTATTTGTGGGCTTTAAAATAATAGTTTAACGGGAAAGTTTGGAATACTATACTCTTTCTGAAAGCTCGGACATAGTCTGTGGTGTTCAGCAGTTAATGTTAAGGTAAGTGTTTTTGTTTGTGTGTGTTTGAATAACTGATTTTGGCAAGTGCTAGAGATTTAGAATTTTCTATTTTATTGATATGCTCTTCTCACACCTAATGTTGTCATGTGTTTTATCTTTCATTTTCATATGTGTTATCTTTCAAATTGCCAATCCTTGTCAAAAACCAGCCTTCCCAAAAATTAAATTCTGTTCGGTCTAGTGGTCAAAAGGAAACAAACAAACAAACATAAAAAAGGAGCTCTTTTCCTTTTTTTTTTAAATTTTACTTACTAAATTTGTGTAATTTTTTAAATTTTTGTATTTAAAAATTTCTTTGTTCAATACTGTCAAATTAATTTATTTTTTATTGACATTTTAAACCCCATCAGGCATTGCTCAAGCTTGCTACAGCTCATTTACAAAAGAAATCACCCGTTGTACTGGATGGAAAATCGGAGACGGGTGAATCTTATAAGTAAGTATTAAATTTTATTTAAGAACAGAATTATACTTTAGAACCATTGAGAAGAGTTAAAATGGATGGAGTGAAGATTTTCATTCTTCAAACCAAGACACCAAGTCACATGATAGATTTTAAAGCGAAACATTGTGGAAGAAACCAGGCTTCTTTCACTAGTTTCACAAAAAACATGTCAACTATTTGTCCTTGTTAAATCACGTGACTTGCCCAATCTTTGCCCAAGCTTTTGCTAAGCTAATGATTGAACTTGCTCCCTCCATTAACTAATTCCTGCTCTAAGTTTAGAACATGCAAAATTTAGTAACTCCATATTCACTAAATTTGAATGAGCATTTTTGCTTGTCATGAATTTTTGATTACTGGAAATGAATTTGTTGTATTTGAAACAAAATGTAATTAAAATTTTTAAGTAAAATTGATGATATAATAATTGAATCATTAGCTTTGCTGGATAACCCAGGAACCTCCCTCTGGGCTACACCACTGAACTTAAGTATTTTGATTTCTTCCTGTGAAAGTACAAAGCCCTACAATCATGGAGTTTTTTGTTGTTGTTTCAAGAAGTATTTTTCGATTCTTGAAAAGTGCTTGATTTTTTTTCCTTCCTGAAGTGTATGAACGTTGAATAATATCTTACTAAAGTATCAGTTTTAATGATACATATTTATTATACTCAGTTTGCTCTTAGAATTACTCATTTCTGAATTTTCATTCTTAATTTTGAAGATATCATCTATTCAATGATACCTTTAAAATTACATCATGCAGTTTTCATAACAAATGTACTTTCAAATGCGTAGGTATTCCAAGTTCTTTTTTTTTTCTTTCCTTCTGCTCATTTAAAAACATAATGTATAAAAGTGAAATCCCAGTGTTTTTTCACACTAACATCTAAATTCAATGAATTAAAATTTTTTTTTATATATACACGCACAAACACATTTTCATAAATTATAACTGAATTTAATTACAATAGGGTGGTCCAAAAAAGGTCCTTTTTAAAAAATTCCTGTTTTTTATTGGTCCTACCCCCTCATTTGGTTCCATCTGAGTAAAAAATAATTATTGTGAAGTTTGAGCTCATAATTTTAACATTTAGAGGTAGCTCAACAGCCTCAGTTCCGCGTTTTACCATTTTATGCCATAGATGCAGATAGAAATAAAATTGACACTAGGAAAAGTAGATAATTTAATTAAAATTGCCAGTATTTTGTAAGTTAAAATAGTTACGTAATAATAATATTTCAACAGTTATGTATATGGCTTTCCTTAGTACACATTACAAACTCTGCTTTTTACATCGGGGATAAGCTCTTCAATGTTCTGCGACAACTTGCAACAAGAATTGGAATTGTTCTTCATTGCGTGTCATTTTAAACTCTTTTATAAGGGCTATACCACTTTCAGCATTATCATTAACCACTTAAATTCCTTGAATAATAGTTTTTTGCTTTCTTAAAGTCCTCCTGAGGCTCCCAGATTTCTGGATCTACGTGAATGAAGGTATCAGGTAAACCCATGCTTTGAAAAAATGAAATTGACCCCTTTGTCACAAGTTCTTCAAATTTCATATCCATAAAATGTTTTAGCAAAATCTTAGGGCGCTTCACCACATTTTTTTCTCCGTTTACTTCATTCATCGCCTTCACCATCTGTCTTTTAATGCAGTGTGGCACTTTATTGGCAAAAAGGGCTACTGCCACAAGTTCTTCTGACAAATACCACAGGTGATTGGCAAATTTCTGCATTGCAGTTTTGCCAACCACAGGTGATTGGCAAATTTCTGCATCGCAGTTTTGCTTATGTCTTCATCAATCTTTTTATACTTCAATAAAGATTTCATAAAAATCGTTATAAGGTGCATTTTGAGGCATAGAAGCAGTCATCCAAGCCTTTAAATACCGACGTACAACAAATATGCATATTTTTGCAATCGCTTTTCTTCTATTGATGTGATGGTACATTGACAGTTAAACATCCATATTTTGAAACAATATAAAATTTTGGACATCCATCTAGCATGATGCATAGCCCCAGGTGCTACAAATTTGATACCATGTGGAGGAGCTTTACCGAGAAATATTAAGCATAGTTCAAGACATTCTCGATAATCATCTCTCGCTTGCGTGTCATGTAGTAATCTTTCAGCAAATACTATTGTATCATCCTTTACATCTGTCACTTGTGCTAAAATGTCCTTATTGTTGATGCCTATGATGTATTTGTCTTTGTCTATGAATTCCCAGTAGGCCTGGAATTGTTTAAAAAGAGGTAGGTCTGGTGCGGAAGAAAAACCCTAACATTTATTAAACACCGCACCAATAATTAATTCCATACTGTGATGTCGACATAAAAAATATAGTAACCTTTTCTTTAGTTTTTTATTTAGTAAAACACGGGTACCCTTGCATTCCCTAGTAATGACACTCGTTGTGTCAAAACACATTGCAGAAACTTTGTCAGTTAGGCCCCAGTCTTGCAAAACTCTCTATCTTTATTTTTTTGTGTCATTGTACTTCTGTTTTTGTTTTTTTCAATAACTTCCATTGTTAGTAAAGTTTTTCTAGCTTGGGCTGACAGTTTTGGGGTCTTTGTACGGGTATTCTGGCTTTCTGCCAAAATTTTGTCATTTCTTCTATTGTATTTCTTGAAGATTCTCTTACAGTTTTCTTTAATTCAATATGGTTATGAAGAAACATACCCAATGCCATACGAATTGAAGGTAGTTTACTACCTGTCAGCTCACTTATGGTTGAACTAAGAAGATAAACCTCTGATTTTGATCTAATTGATATATTTGCCATACTCAGTTATTTTAAAGTAAAGAGACATATGCATTTCAAAAATAAGTGCAAACTGCCATTCCAACAGTGGTGAAATCAAAACCAAAACAATTAAGAATACATACATAAGCAATAACAAGTTGAAAATTTTTTCGATCACGACTGTTAAAGGAATAGACTAGCTGCATCGCTCGGCTTTGCACGGTCCACCTCAAAAATAAAAGTTATGTCAAGTGACGCGAGTTCAACACTCAGGCTTGAACCAAAAAAAAAAAAAAAAGTCAGTGTAGTTTTGCGGCAGATTGTGGAAAACCCCCCAAAAAAGTAAACAATTTAAATCCCCTGATTACAGGAAAAGCCTCAAAACAAAAACAAGAATTTTACCTGTTCATATTCGAGAAAAAGAAATGGCAACAGATCTTTCATCTCAATGATTTTCTTCACGCTGTAAATTTTAATAAAAGCGTTCATCCGGAAAGTTGAGTTGAAGCACTGAATAATAATTTGAATGGAGGAAAGCCTTCGAAAAATATAGATTTTATTTTGAAATCTAAGAGTCATAATTAATAATTTTTAATTGATATCTCCGCTAATTATTATCGGAGGATTATGTTAAATAGCCAAACATGAAGACGGGAAGATGACGAATCCATCGATACCTGGTTCGATGGTCAGTTCACTGTCGTTCGGGAGAAGAAGCTTGGACATAGATAGATAGATACTCAGATTTTATATGTATAAGATTTTATGTATTTAGGTATTTACAAAAGTATTTTCATAATGGCTATTGTTAAGTCTTTATATAAAATAGCAATTTTATAAAGCAATTTGTTTCCTTGTTAATAAAAATAGCAATTTTATAAAGCAATTTGTTTCCTTGTTAATAAAAATAGCAATTTTATAAAGCAATTTGTTTTCTTGTTAATAAAAATAGCAATTTTATAAAGCAATTTGTTTTCTTGTTAATAAAAATAGCAATTGTATTTTACCTTAGTGAGGTCAATGGTCGCGTGTCGTACGTGTTCTATTCAATAATGATGAAAACTTTATCTGCGTTGAGCTACCTCTAAATATTATCGAAATGTTTTCAAATTTTGTCTGATTTATTTTTTAATACATTGGAACAAAATGGGAGGGTAGGACTCAAAAAATTTTCACCTTCGAAATTTTGGACCACCCTAATGTACAAGTATGTGTGCTTCACACTAATGGCGTGCAAATCTTAGGTTGCCAACCTCAACTTTGAACAGATGTATTGATTTACCAAATCACCAAATGAAAAGTGAAGAGGCGGGGTGATGTGAAGAAAATTAAGAATTGCTTAAATTTTTTTGAATCAGTATTATTACAACTGTCCAAAGTTTTTATTTCAAGTATTAACTTTTGTTCACTATTCTCTGAATGTCCGAATATACAGTGCCGGCAAAAAAGATCTTTACATTTGGTTGGCGATTAAAAACGTTACATGCAACTTCTTTTTATGATTTTGCTTGGCATGCTGCCTAGTGATTTTACTGAATACCAAATAACCGGCCATATTGTATCGAAGTATTTTGTAAATTTGGCCGCAATCTTGCCAATTATTCGGTATTCGACCAATTCACAAGAGAGCATGCCAAGTAAAATCGTTACAAGGGAAAGTTATGTAAAGTTTTTAATTTCCAACCAAATGTGAAGTTTTTTTATTACCGCCACTGTACAAACTATGTAGAATTTATTTTTATATTTTTGTGAAAGTATCTCTTATACCATAAGCATTTTTTTCGAAAATACGATTTTTAAAAAAGGTTTTTGGCTCATAACACGCAGAGTTTTCTGTTAAACGTTACCAAACTTTCAGATTAATTTACAACATATAAGAAAAACCTAACAAAATTTGAAGTTAAAATATTGAAAATTTGATGAAATATGAGTATTTAGAGCCATTGAATTTTCACTGCGCATGCACGAAAGATAGCAATTAATAACCTTCATAATCCAAGCCCAGATAGATCTTACACCTTGTGGTAAAATTCCAGCTTGATATCTTAAAAATTCATAAAGTTATCAGCAATCTAATGAGCTGAATTTCAATAATTCTTTGATAGACGACGACTCGTGAGGGATCGTTTGCAAATAATCTGTTTTTATCTTGAATCACATTCAATGACGGCAGGCAATTGTTGCCAGTGTGCAAACGATCCCTAACAGGTCGTTGTCTATCGATGAATTATTGAAATTCGGCTCATTAGATCTCTGATAACTTTTTGAATTTTAAAGATTTTGAGCTTTAATTTAATCACAGGGTGTAGGATCTATCCCGACTTGGGATTAGGAAGGTTATAAATCGATGTATTTCGTGCACACACAGCAAAAATTCAACTGCTTTAAACATTCTTATTTAAACAAATTTTTAATATTATGTTTCTCTTGTATGCTGTCAAATATTCTGAGAGTTTAGTAACAGTTGATGGAAAACTGTGTGTGCTATGAGCTGAAAACCTTAAAATAAAATTTGCATTTTTGAAAGAAATGCTTATATCTTCTTGGGTATAAGAGATAATTTCACAAAAATATAAAAATAAATTCTACACAGTTTGTCAGAGCTGGCAAAAAAATATTTACATTTGGTTGGAAATTAAAAATTTTACATAACTTTTTCTTGTCATGATTTTACTTGGCACGCTCCCTTGTGAATATAGACTGGATACCAAATATTCAACTGCAATTGGCCAAATAACTAGGGAGCATGCCAAATAAAATCATGACAAGAAGTTTGCATGTAAAGTTTTTAATTGCCAACTAAATGTAAAGATTTTTTTGCTGCACTGTATTTATAATACTAAAACACATTTATTTAGTAATTTAATGATGTTGCAAAAATATATTTTAAAGTAGAAGTTTTAAAATTGATAGTTTAAAATGAAAAATAATATTTAAGAATAGGGAAGAGCAAGTAGTGCAAGATGACATCAGTAAAATGTTGATTAAGGGAAAATAAGATATTAAGAAATCCATGATCCCTTGGTAAAATTCTTAAGATCAAAAAGTTTTGTGCAAATTCAAAATTAAAATCACTACTTGCTTTTATTTTGAAAGATCATGATCAGTGATGTTTTTTTTTTTTTTGACAGATATGCATGTACAAGCTAAATTATGTACTGTAGGAGTAATTTTTAAAGGGGTTGCTTTTGGGTAATAATTTGAAGTAAATTGATCTTAATGTACTATGAAAAGAAGGTCTATTTATGTTCCGTTAATTTATTGTGGATTTTTGTGCTTAATTAATTTATTGGCACTGATTTTTGGAACAGTTTGTGAGTTTTCAGTGATTATTTTGTGCTTTAATTAGTTATTTTAAATTGTATATTCAATAAGAAATTTCAAACAAACTTTTTTTCTTAGAACTGTTTATGGCGTATGGAAAACCATGTTAGATGAAACTGAAAAAATAGCCAAAGCAAGATTAGCTGCTGCAGAAGTCTATCAACAACAAGTATCAGAAAGTGCAAAATCTTTAAGGCTACATAAACTTGCAGTTGCTAAGAAGGTATAATTTTAAATTAAGCATTAAGGTATATCAAGTTTGTATCTTAAGTAGAATAAGGATACAATTAAAAGAAAAAAATGACTTCAAAAAAGTAAAGAGATTGACAAAAGAGTAATTGTTCTAAAATTTGGCGCATAAATGAAAATTAAATTTGTTGTACATTCTTTGTAGTTGTTTGGTTCAGTAATTCAGTCATACAGAGAATTATTATAGTATTTATGGTGAAATCCTTAATTGCGATAAGAAGTCATATTTTGTTGACAGCTGGCTTTTAAGTGTTTTAAACTTGTCTCCAAATTTCTTTAATTTTATCCAAATAAGTTAGAGTTTGGGCCTGTGCTATTGCATGCACTTGTAACTTTTACTTCTGGATTTTAAATATTTCTTTCCTACATCTGCAAAAAGGCGAACTTTTCTCCAATTAATTTAAAGTGTAAGCCTAGTTCTGCAAGTTTATTCTTGAGACATGAGGCTGTGTGTGCAACAAGGGTGTACTCGACTTTGACTGTATTAGCGAGTTTGCCCTTGTTGCATGCATAGCTTCATATGGCACTTTGAAAGATCATCTTTAAAAAAAAAAAAAAAAAAAAAGGGGGGAAAAACCAATTATGTTTTTTTTATGCAAACAAATATTTTAAAGAACTCTTTCTAAATTTTTATTTCTTATTTATTTGAACTGTCAATTCTTTATTTCATAGTTTTTTCTTATATAATTGGTTATAAGCTGAAACATACTAGGCAGCTAAACATAATTTAACCATGAAATTAAAGGAATACGTCCTGCATTTAAATATTTCCCTGCCCCTGTATTCATTGTTCATGTACACTTTAAAGTTCAAATGGCTTGTTTTTAAGTTTTTCTTTTTTTTTTTTTGCTAAACCAAGCTTAAATCGCTGTTATTATTTTTATTGCTTTGAATGTGTGTATGTGTGTTTTAAATTTCTCAGAAACAAGAATGCAGTTTAAAATAAAAAATAAATAAATCAATATCCCTAGCCTTGAGTTTTTTCTATTTCTATTTTTCTCATTTTTTTCATGCGTAGTTGAAAACAACTTATTATTACTTTTTTTACTACACATTTAATAAAAATGCATAGTAAATAATAATAATAATTTATTGTTGACATTAGTAAACAAGAATAATGATAAAATGATTATTGTTTATTATGCTTAAAAAATAATAATAACAATCATAAACATTACATTAATTCGAAAACTTCAACAAATCTTTTTAAACAGTGCTTTGAAAATTTGAAAAAGATGCATGAAGAAATTCAAACTTGTGTGACTGAAATCGACAAGACAAAGAAATTATACTTTGAAGAAGAACATATGGCACATGAAGCTAGAGATAAAGCTCATGATGCTGATGAAAAGTTAGTGCCAATTTGATTTATTTATGATATATATTATGCTGAAGTTTTTGTACCATGTTTGAATAAAAAAGTGTTTAAAAGTATCTCCCTCCCACCCCAATGTTTAGCAGTTATTTCCATGATTTGGGTTTTGTGTAGCATTCAGTTGCTCTCTGAAATCACAACCTCAATCTTCATATTTTAAACAGATTTTCAACATTTTTTGCTTTTTTTTTGTTGGAATACTGAAAAGATGTATTGAAAACCTTGTGTGCAATTCCTAAAGGTCCTTGTATATGAATTTTAGTGTTTCTTGATGTTAGATAAAAGTAAATGCAGTAACTCTGTGCATATAAAAGATGAGAGATGTCTTTTCATTTATAAGCTCATTTCGTTCCCCTGAAAAAGTACATTGAAATGTTCCCCAATTTGGTAAGTATGTGACTATGAAAGCAACATTTTATGCAGTGTTCGATACAACCATTGTTGACTTGGGGGAGGGGGGTGGGCACTATAAAAGTAATATAAACTGGTTTCAAACCGCTTTTCTTTTGCTGTCTCCCCAAACCCCAAGTCCAATGCCCCCAAACATTTTCCTCAACTACTACAGTGTACAAACTCATGTAAATTGTTTTGAATAGCCATAGGGAAACTGATATAAATTTGATAGATTGAAAAAAAAATCTAATTTGAACCACTAAGAGATAATTGCAAAATATTTACATATTTAGTTGTGAGCTGTATCTCATTCTGAAAATTGAAGAAGTCAAGATTGGCCTTTTTCCGGAATGTCCTCCAAAACCTTGGTACAAGTCTTTTTGACTAACAAAGCGAATGATTTTTTACAGAAGGTAAAAATAGAAGATTCTTAAAAGAAACTGTGTCAAAAAGATTTTTCCCAAAGTAAAATAGATGGTTAGCTTATTACTAAGCAACTAATTAGGAAGAATATATAAACAAAACAACAGATTTTTAAAAACTGCACAAATAGAAATTAGAATTTGAACATTTTTGTTTCAAACTTAGTCGCTAATTAAACATTTTGCTTATGAAAAAGGTAGTGCAGAGTATCTCTGGGAATAAAAAATAAAAAAAAGGAAAAAAAAAGTAGTTTTCTTAATCGAAAAAAATCCTGTGCTCAGGATCCCAGAAAGTTGTTCTCTGTGTGACTAATTATCAATATCATCTTCACCCTTCCTGGACACATCAATAAAATGCTTTTTATGCTTTGAAATAATAAACTTTAAAACATCTTAAGCATCTTATTTTCATTAAAGATATTATTTTACAAATTTGTTCATGGGATAACAGTAATGAGAAATAAAATATACAGTGGTGAGTGGAATGTCAGAAATCCAAACCTCAAAAATCCGAAATTCTGTATAATCCTTATAACTCGTGCAGGCAAGCTTAAAGCTTGGTTTGAAAAAAAAGAAAAAAATCAATAACTACAATTCAAGATCACGGCAATTAGTCTGGATTTCTGAGGTTCCACTACTTTTCTATTACTGTCAGTGATCATATGTCATTGAATGTAGATAAATAATATACTGTTTTAGATGCATAACAGTACATTTATGCCAATACTTTTATGTTGAACTACATTTACTATTGTAATTGGTCTCACTTTAATCAATGAGTGATATTTTGTACATGTCTTGCTTGGAATCAGATTAAAACGGAAAAAAGGGCGAATTTTTCAGTCTATATCATCTTTGCAAAAAAATAGTGCTAAGGTAAGACTTTAATTCTAGATTTTGTTCCTATTATCAGTTCACATTTCATCTATTTTTTTCTTTCTTTTATTTTAGTAACTATAATTTTTTCTGTTAGTTTTACTTGCAGTAATAGCTTTTTACTTGTTTTTGCTCACTTTCTCAATGTATGCTAGCTTTAATTTGTTGGCATGTCAAAATTTTAGCTCTGTAACTTTAATAAGGTTATCCCTGGTAACTTATCATGTTTTGATATAAAAAGGTATCTAAATAAATGTTTCTAATTTTATGTATGAAGTTTTAAAAGTAATTCTTACTTATATTTTGAAGCTTTAGGTTAGTAAGAATTAGGGCTTTGTTTTGCTAAACTACAGTTTTCTTGTCGGTGTTTAATCCATGTTTTTGTCTTCAATAAAAGTTTTCAAATTTTGTTTTTGCTTTGGAAAACATTTTCTTGGCATTAGTTAGTGATTGATTAATAAGCAATTTAGTTGTACAAAAGAATTGAAAAAATAGTAAAAAAAAAAAAAGAAATTCTGTAGTTCAAAGTTGAAGGTGTATTGATAGTGACCCCCACCCCCTCCCAAAAAAAAAAAGAGAAGAAAAGATAAATCCAACTTTTACCTTCATTTTTCTTCAGTGAGGTTTATAGACTCGATTTTTATAAGTTAAACATTGTCTTCTGACATAATTATTATTTAAGTTAAATACAATAAAGAAAAGAATTTTGATGAAAGGTTTTAGGTTACATCTAGCAAAATCATACCAAACCTTCTATGAAACATCTTTAAATATTTTATAATTTATATCATCATCAGAATGATCTTTGAGTTGTCTATTTTATATAATTACAAAATTATCATGTTAATAAAACTAAAAATAATCGAGTAGAAAAAAAGAAGAAACTTTAATATATTATGAGCAGAAATTGTGCTCATCTTGCATTGAAAGGAAAACTAATTATTGTAATGAGTTGTTTTTGCATGTTCTTAGGACTACATTTACTACCGTATGAATGTTCTCAATTTAACCTATAAAAAATGTTTTATTGGTTAAATACATTCATATTTTTAGTAATTGAATTCCAGGAAGTTTTACTTTAGTTTAGTGACATTTTAGCATATTTTGTGATGTTTGAGTAATCATAAAATTTACTTATTTTTGAAGAGATACTAATTAATTTCTTTCACTCAATTGTATTTGCTCATGACAGTATTAACTTTTTTTATTAAATAGTTCTCTTTTCGTCGGGAAGCATGTGACATTCAAGCAACTAAAGCTCGTAATGATTATGTCTTAGCATTGATAGCTGCTAATGCTCATCAATCAAAGTTTTATGAAATTGATTTGCCTGAATTGCTATCAGTAAGTAAATGTTTTTATATTTCATTTTATTAAATTCAAAATATAATTTTTACTGTGTACAGTAGTTTGGTTAGGTACCTTGTCCTCATTTGTTGGTTATTTTATTTAATCCATACTTCAACTAATTCAGCCTTTTATATTCAAATGAGTTTGTTATATTAAGGTTAATTTAATGTGTGATAAGATTTAAGAAAAATTGAAAAACATCAAAATTTAACATTTGAGTATTTTCTCTTGCATTAAAATTAGTTTCAATGTGATAGTAAGTAACAATTTAAATTTTGTACTGTGGTCCTATTCTATAATTTTCATTCTGTGTATTAATATATGTATTTCTTTACCCGTTGTCTAATACAGTAAAACCTGTAAAGTTGACCACCTTTGTAAGTTGACCACCTGTCTAAGTTGACCGCTATTTTCAGGCACAGAATTAGATATAACTCATATAATTCAACCTCTATAAGTTGACCACCTGTTTTAGTTGACCACTAAAGTTGGGCACCACAAGTGATCAACTTACACAGGTTTCACTATTGGCATTTGTTTACTATTCAGTTGCTGAATATTAAAGTATTCGTTTGAACCAAATATTCGGTGTGTCTGCTGAAAAGGCAGTATGCTGAATGCCAAGAATAAGAGTAAAATGAATATTTGGCTCTTCCTATAGAAAATATAATTATATTGATGCATTATTACTAGAGCAATATGAAAATCCTACTCTCACCCGAGGAAAAATTAAGTTGACTAATATATGTATTACAGTAAGAACAAAATGCAAATCCTCTTCTTTCTCCTGAAAAAAAAAAAGTTTAGTTAAAATATGTTAAAATTTTAAACAAAATAAAAATATCTCCGCCTCCACTCTCAAAAGAAACGAGAATTTAATTAAAAGTATACACTACAACTCTAACAAAACTAAAATACGTGAAAAGCATTTGCGTTAAATCTTGTTACCCAGTGTCGGATTTACTAGGGGGGCGGTGGGGGCAGCCGCCCCCTCCTTAACCATCATTTTCTGAAAACAATAATTTAAAATTGCAAAAATTACTAGCAATTGCTACTATTTTAATCAAGTAAATTCTATAGAACCTATAGACCGCGTTACCCACTTTTTAATTTTAACCCAAGCTCATCTCCTACCTTTTATCTTTAAATTTATAACACTGCATGGCAAAAAAATAGATAAATAAAAAACCTTCAAAATGCTTCTATCATAGTTCTTGCTAATTCTTAAGTGAAATGACCCCCTAAATCCCAATACGACCACCGTTTTCCCCCTATACATACTATTTTTTAGAAATGATGCCGCCCCCCCCCCCCCCGGAAAAAATATCAGTTTTCGACGCTTTTATATCCATTTTTTATTGAGAGGGAAACGGAGCATTACATTTGCCATTATCATATTAACTCTTCTGAGGGGCTAGAGAGGTGAAAAGTTAAAAAACATGAACATTTGGAACAAGTTGGGAGACTCATGGGGGTATTCACCATTTAAATAATTAAAAAATCAAACGAACTTTTTCCCTAAGGTATTGTTTTACAATGTTTCCCCTTATTTTAGGCATTAAACCAGAGCACTTGCGCAGTTAGAAATACTCTCTGGTTTTTTATTAAATCAAAAATGCCTTCTGGAAGGTTTTTTTAAATTAAAAATACCTTCTGAAAGGGGCTTTCTGATCAAAACAGCCTATAATAACTACTACTGTATCAGAATTTGCATCTAGCTAAAACCAATACTTCTGGGGGGTTTTTCACCCCAAAACCCCCCTTTTGCTGCGTTACTGAACCAGAATATAGGATCCTTCCTATGAGCCCCATGTCCAAAAGAATGAAAGCGTTGTTTTAAAAAAAAAGGTACTGTATCTTGCATAGCCAAAACCACGCTCACTTATGTGAAAAAACATTAGTTTTTCAAAACCCTAGGAGTGAGGGGGGTAGCAATGGATTCCCTGCTCCCCCCCACATGATGTGTCTGACGAGGGTTACAGTTTTCAACCTCCACCCCCTTGAATTAAACCATAAATCCGCCCCTGTTGCTACCATCAGCTGTAAAATGGAGAAATTAGCTCTTTCTTTTTAAAAGTAGTATACAAGATTTTTTCTTGATGGAATGATTTCTTTAAGTTAAATATGTAAAACAGTTTGAAAACGAGAGTTGTATGAATTGTTTACAGGATGCATCTGGGAGATTATATGGGGCACCAAAAATTTATATATTTGATAGGGTAAAGTTGTTCTTTTCTAGATAAACTTTATTTCCTTTCAGCAAATTAGTTTTTTATTTATTTTTTATTTTTTGATGACATTGAATTGTATCTTTTGTTTCCTTTCTTTCTTTCTTTTTTTTTTTTTTTCAAAGACAAGATGAGGCTTTTCATGTTTATGCATTAACGTTTTGTCGAACTTTCTTTGGCAATTGTTGATTTTTTTTTTCTCTTTTATTTTTCGAGTATGGTTGTAGGTGTTGTTTTTAACTATTTAAACACTTTTTCTTTCAGTATACTGATTGTGATCTTTATGATAAAGTGAAGGAGTATATATTAGTCATTGCTCGTACTGAACTTCTGACTTGTGCTGCTTGTCAGTCTTCTTTTAGCATTGTACAGGAACAAGCTGATATGGTAAATTTGGATTAACTATTTGATTTTAAATCATTCTTAATGTTTTAAGATGCTGTATCTACTTATTAACCAAAATAATTCTTCCTTTTTTGTGTGTGTTTAATATTTTAGGTTTTTAAATATACTCAATGCAATACAATTTTTAATAATTAGCTTTTCTACTTTTTTTTTCTCTCACCATTTTTAACTTGTAGTTTTCATCATGAATGGAAATTAACAAGTGTTAGTATTTAGCAAAAAGTGCAATGCATTTGAAAAGTTAGTTTTTTTAATAAACAAAATCTAATTATCCCCCCCCCCTAGAAATTGAATTTATTTTTGACAGATGAAAGTTTTCATAATCAAATACTGGAAGGGGAGCAATGCCCTCTCCTGACTCTTGAGAAATATTTAGAAAATATTGCGTTTTGTTTGATGATTTTAGGATTTTAGAATAATACGTGAAACTAAATTACTTTTATTTATTTTTCAAAGGCAAGGAAACCCAACCTTTCTGAAATAGTAGGCCACAAAGACTTAGGTTGAGGGCCACTTCATCAGGGAGGAGGGGGTCTGTTAAAATCATAAAAATGCATGCCAAATTTAGTTCTGTATTCGAAGTTATGTATAACTTTACAAGACCCGTACTAATTTCTGCACTCTGAGATAATATAAAAAAATTAAGAAATATATTCACATGAAAATAAACAAAGTTGGAGAGTAGCATGTTACTTATTGGCTTTTGGAAATAAATACAGATAACTAAAATTAATAAAAACATTTAAATCAAATCTAGTTTTGTAAAGAACAACAACAATAATTCATTGACATCAGCTAGAAAGTTAAATGATTAGTGAATTAAGAATTTTCTTTAAAATTTGGCATGCAAAGATGTGTAATGGGATAGTTTAGATACTAATACTGGGGGATAGTTAGACAACTGGTGATTAATTAATGCGTCCCAAAGTTTTAATTATCGTGTTTTCGTTATCCTATCATTATGACTTTTGTTTGAGAAAATTGTCTTTTTATAATTAGTGAAACTTAAGTCTAATATTTGTTAATATTTCAATATCTTTAAATATATTATTTCCATTTGACAAAGAAGGGGGAAGGGGGTAAGGAGAATTGTGCCACAGGGGGGGGAGGGGGTCAATTTTTTTTTAGAAAAAAGTGGGACAATACTTATGAACAGCCGCTTAGTTAAATTTCAAATTGTTTTAACTGTTGCATATTTTGTTTAATGTAGGCCTCAAAGCAGCATACCGTTGAAGGTTTCTTCCACGAAAATCCTGTTCTATCTCAAACTATATTATATGACTTTGAGCCTTGTGATAATGATCAAGTGAGTATTATTTTCCTTCTAGTTAACTTGCCTCTTTGTCTGTTAAGCGCCAGGAAGGTACATGCCATGCATTAAGCAGTTCTTAGCTCTTTTACAAGAGATATTTGAGTAATTTTTTCTCACAATAAGTGTATTTGCACTCTTTTATTGATTTACATACAATTATGCAGATGGATATGTGTAACTTGAAAACAGAAAGATTGATTTCTAAAGCTTAGGTGGTAAAATATATTCCTCCAAAGAGCTGAAAATGAAGGGACGTTGAGCATGTACTTTTCATGTGCTGACCTTGTTAATGGCAAAATAGTTTTTTTTTAATAAAGCTACGATAATAACTCATTTTAAAAGGCTTATTAAAATATTTTTGACTGAAGTGGATGGAACAGCAAATATATATTTTTTAATGCTTGAAAATAAAAGAACAGTATCAATTAAGATAGAAAAATACCTGTAAAGTACATTTGTTAGAATTCATTTTCTAAGATTTTGTATTAGCACATATTACAAAATGGAAACGTGTTCATTCACACCTTTCCATTAAGCATTTAACTCATCATTATTAACATTTAATGACTTTCTATTCTTCTAGTTTTTTAACCATGTTACAATTATAGTTGAATTTGAAAAATGAAAACATTGCAGCATCTATTTTTAAAAATGTATTGCGTTTTTTTTCTAGATAACTAAATTGTCTATTGAGCATAATGCTGCATTATGCCTGAGTAAAGAAGCACGAAGATGGTCTAGCTGTGTTGCAAAAGAAGTCAGGGTTATTCGAGAAAGCAAGCACGAATTGAAGAAACTGTTAGCACAAATTGGAGATAAGGTAGGAATTTTAACTGTAATCTAATTGTATTATGTTTTCTTTAAACCAGTTTTATTCTGTTTGTAGTATTCTGAGTTACTTGATTGAAGAAAAAAAAAAAAAACATAACATGAAATTTTCCCAACGATATTTATTTAGTTACTTTGCACTTTACAGTAACTTTTCTCTATGTACATTGTAGAGTTACAAAGGCCAAATGCAGACAGATTTCAGGGTAGTTCAGCTCTCGAAAAAATAATTTTAAAACCCAAGGAATTTTCTGAGAAATTCAAAAAATAAAGGTTTGCTATATTATTTCCAAAAAATTAAAAGGATCATGTTATTTTTAGCTTGTTGATTATTATTTTTATATGTATGTCACCTTGAAAAGGTCATTCTAGCTAGATTTGTTTTCCCCTCATGTATCTACAAATGCTTTTTATCCTTTTTATGTTGTATCGAAAATTTATTGGATTTTAAGGAACTTTTACTGTGCATGGCAAGTTGAAATTACTATTCTTGCTGTATAAGTTTTTCTTAAATGACTTTTCCTCCATAAGTGGAAGTGAAGTAGTAAGTGAATACATACATTGTTTATTTGATTGAAGTGTAATGAGGGTATGGATTTGAATTGCAGCAAGGTCATGGGTATAAGAGGATAGAGAAAAATCATTAATGTGGAGAAAAATTCTACTTTAAAAACAATTTTGTATTTAAACATTCTGACTAATATCCATTGAATGTAGGCGTACAATTTGACTTTGAAAGTGATATTTTTTGTGCTTTTATCCGTAGCCCAGACAACTTGTGTAGTTATGTTTCTAAACAGTCTGAGTACAAAGCACACTACTGGGGTAACCCAGGGCTGCAGAGAGCCAAGGTGATCTTGCCAGTTTGGTCGCCAGGTCCCCTCCCCCCATAACACTTGTCAAATTTATACTATTCCGATTTGGAACCGTGCCCCTAGTTTCCCAGTAGGCTGACCCGATTTCTCGTCAACCCTGGGATAACCTTGAGGTTCCAGGGGACCCTGATAACTGCAGCGTAGCTGGAAAAAGTGCTATACTGAGGTAACATGCCTGACTTTGCCGAACTTCAAACTTATATCCTCATTACACTTCAACCAATCAAATACTGTATATATTCACATAATATTTCATTACCACCTATGAAGAAAGAGTTTGGGAAAATATTTAAATTCAACACATAAGTCAACTTCCTACTTTTTATGTCTTTTTTCGGAAATGAATGTTATCAGAACAGTGAAAATGAAATATTTTGGTCATTTTATGAACCATTGTTGGCACATATAAAAGTAAGCTGATGGCATTTCAATTTTCAATGCTGCCCTTTTCTTACTCCCCTCCCCCCCCCCATTCATCATTATTTTTGAGGAAGGAGGTGGACTTAAGAAAGCCATTTTATAGTTACCAATGAAGATGCTTGCAACATTTCTCAATTACTCTGCTGAAGATGCAATCTATTTGTAATACCTCAGTGTCATGAAAACAGACATTAAAAGGTTTTTGAATGTAAAAAAATGCTTACATGAACCATTCCCCTTCTTATCACAGATGTTGATATGAACTTAAATAGGTATTTGAAGAAGAAATGATCATTTTAAGTGAAGTAATTTGCGTTTATATCACATTTATTTTTGATGTTATACAGTTATTGTTTGTACTTACAAATGGCTAATCTAGAGGGATATTTTCATTTAGTTATTTGCAATTTCATGTAATAAATTGCCTTTTTCTTTTTATTTATTTTGAACTATTTACCATTTGAATCTTATGTGAATGTGACCAATATTAACAGTGTTGCAGCAAGTATTTTTCCTCAGGTATAAAATTGTAGCACAAGATCAGTAAACATAACCCATTAAAAGCTTTTATAAAGAAAATTCATATAACAGGTCAATGTTCCTACATGGAAACATGTCCGAAATATCAGAAATTTCTATTTTTCAAAAATTTCTTCCAATGTTTCAAGGGATTCTTTTAAATCTTATTTTGTGAAGTAACTCCATATTTTATATCTGGCTGATAGAGCAACATTTAAAGGGTCAAACGATGTTGATTTTTCCGTCTGTTACATTTTTGAAATGTGTCAATTTTCCCAAAATATATTTATTAATCTGTGTTTTTATTTCAAGCCTCCTTATGCTCTACAAAGTGATCAAATTGGCCCCCAAGCTGAATTGGAAGCAAGAATTGATGAACTTAGACAAATAATTAGAAGAGCTGAGGTATCAATTTTGAAATCTATATTAATTTTATGAAAAGGTTACTGTTTTATTATTCTCCACTTTGAAAGAAAACTTTTTTAAAAAGCTCAATATGTTAGATTTTTCTCTCTCTCTTTACAGTCAAACATCATCCCTACTTCCAAATGACATGACACTCCAAGTGTTCACTTAACTCACACTTTGTTTTTAATTAATTTATTTATTTTGACAAACAGCTACTTTGTACTGTGAAAATTTCCTCTTAAGCTTGAAAAGTAAGTGATTGAACTCCAGCTACATTATCTCTCAATGATGTAGGCCAGGGTTCTCAACCTTTCAGGCTCTGCACCCTCCATTAAACACTGATGAAATCGGAAAATCAGACTTTGAAATTAAAGCTGTCTAGGATAGCTGAAGCTAGTAGTGGATGGAAAAAATAAATAAATTTGTACACAACATTTAATATTGCTACACAACTCTATATTTTAAACATATTAGAACTCAAGAACTAAAGGAATCAAAAAACTAAATAGAAATTAAATTAAGGTAATCTAGAACTTTGGTGAGGTTAACATGTAGTACCAGGCACTTTCACTACATCAGTGGGAGAACTGCCGCTGATTTTTCTTTCCAAGTTTTAAAATATTAGATTGTAACTCTGACAAAACACATCTCAGGTTACTTTCAATGTCTTGCTCAATATTTTGACTTGATATATGCTAATGCTGAAAATCTAAAATCTAAGGGATAAGTGTATGAAAACTACAGTAAAAACCTGACAAAAAGGAATGCTTTGTGATTTATTTTTCCCATTGAGAATAACCTTTCTCTCAGTTGTGGGGATCATATGGGGTCCCCTTTATGAAAAATTTTCTCTTGCTGTGATCTTAGGAAAAATATGAGTAATTGGCACCAAGACAACCGTTTTTGTTGCACTTAAATGCTACAGAGAATGAATTAAACTGTACAGAAGCTTATGGAATGGTAAGATTATTATGTATATTACATTATCCCAAAATATCCCATGAAAACAATTGTGGAGTCTGAAATAACTTTCTTGCTGTGTCAGTACTGAAAACAGATTCCTCTGTTGTAACTGCATCAACTATTGTTTTACTACAGAAACTTTGTAAATATGGTTCTGCAGCATATCATATTTAATTCATGCATCTTATTTGTGTAAGTGTTAGATCATGCACTGGTAGGAGTCTATGTAAGGCTGTATATGTAAGTATGTGTGGTGAGTAAATGCTCCGTTTTACGAACTTGTTGATCAGTAAAAAGGGATTAATAGCACAAAGAAATTCAAATATTAGGTGATAGCAAATTGGCAACAGCAACTGATTTCCACTATAATGGGTGTTTATTATTCCTTTAGATTTTCAAAAAGGAGCATGTGTAGCATAAATAATTCAATGAAGGTACATTGTAACTATTCAAAAAAATCAGTAATCCAACATCATAAAGCACAAAAATTGCAAAATATTGCAGACACGTGTTTCGGTGTTACAAGGAACACCTTTTTCAAAGCAAAGAAGTGTGAGCTTCGGGATGAAAAGTCATCCGAGAAAAGCAACACGGTGGAACAGGACATAGTATAAATATGAAAAAATAGAAATTAAACAAAACAAAGAAGATAAAATGACACCTGGAGTCAAAATTTATTATATAATTCCATCAGGAAAAAACCGTTAAGTAAAAATTTTTCCAAGAAAACCCATAAACAATGCAAAAAGTCTAAATGTTAAACGCTCTGTTATTCCTTCTATTGCTAATTGCGCTAGATTTTATGCTTTACCTAAGGTACATAAAGCTGGCATTCCTTTCAGGCCGATTGTTTCCAATATTGGTACGGCTTCTTATAAACTTGCAAAATATTTAGTCTCTGTGTTTTCTCCTCTTATGAGTCAATGTATTCACTGTAAAAAACTCTATCAATTTTGTCAAAAAAATTCAGAATTGCATTCCAAATAATTCTTTTATGGCTTCTTTTGATGTGAACTCATTATTTACCAATGTTCCGGTTGAGGGTTCATTGTTATGCCTTCAGAGTAGACGATCTGAATTTCATTTTACCTCTAAGGAAATTTTTTCCTTACTCATACTTGTCTAAAGCAATGTTCCTTTGTTTTTAATGGTAAATTTTATACAATGTCAGATGGTTTGGCAATGGGAAACCCACTTAGCCCCATCCTTAGTGATATTTACATGCGTTACTTTGAGCTCAAGTTGTTTCAGAAACTACAGTTTCAATTCTATGTTCGCTATGTTGATGACTGTTTTGTTCTTATGAATCACGGTCAACTAAGCATTGATGATGCTTTATCTATTTTAAATTCCATTGATCCTCATATTCAATTCTCTTGTGAAAAATAACAGAATAATTGTCTTCCATTTCTGGATGTTCTCGTTTCTCGAGCTGAGTTCGGTTTTGAAACTACAGTTTATCGCAAACCTTTTGCTGTTTCATTACCCCCACATAGATTATCGTCTCACCCTCCTAATCAAAAATATTCAGCTTTCAACACATTTGTTTATCGTGCATTGAACCAAACCACTGCTTCGGTCACTCATTTGGTCTGCTAATTCTATATTAGCTACCAGTTTGTTTCACGCTCTTGGCTTCCTTAAGAGGTTTTCCATCTCCAGCTCAGTCACTTTCTTATGCCGGGCTGATGAGTGCTAATAAGCACGAAACTGCAGTCCTCAGCTGGAAATGACTGAGCAGGCGGTGTATTTCACTAAGAATTTAGTTGTTCTGCCTTTCTTCCCTGGTATTAGTTTTCAGGTTGCTAAGATTCTGAAGCGATTCCAATTCCAAGTGGTATTTTCTCCTATTAATAAACTTTCTTTCTCTTCTCTTAAAGATTCTATTCATCCTCTTAATTGTTATGGGATCTATAAAATTGTTTGCAATTGCGGACTCGGATACATCGGACAGACCCGCCGTTCTTTGAAATTTCGGTTAAAAGAACATCAAAGCTGTGTGAGAAAACAACAGCTGAATAAATCCAGTATTGCCCAACACTGTTGGGAATCAAATCACTCTTTTGATTTTATCTCTTATCAAATTATCCAAAAATGCCCCAATTCGTTGGATCTTGATTTTTGGGAATCTTTCCACATCCTGAGAAACCGTTCTAATTTAGTTAACGATCTTACTGCAATTCCCTATTTTTCTTCTGTGTGGACTCCTTTGTTAAAATTGGTTTAGTTTTTCTATTATTTTTATGTGAACGTAGTACATTTCTTACTTTTATTGTTTTCATTTTTTGCTTTCTTATTTCGTTTTGTGATTAACTAATTCCAATATGTTTATCATTCACTCTGTTTTTTCCTGCATTTCTCCATTTGATACATTGCTTCCATATATAGTTTTTCACCCGTTGGTAAATTTATTGCTAATTTATTCATAGTGGTTTCATTTTTAGACTTTTTGCATTGTTTATGGGTTTTCTTGGAAAATTTATTACTTAGCAGTTTTTTCCTGATGGAATTATATAATAAATTTTGCCTCCAGGTGTCATTTTATCTTTTTTGTTTTGTTTAATTTCTATTTTTTGATATTTATACTATCTCCTGTTCCACCGTTGCTTTTCTCCGATGACTTTTCATCTAGAAGCTCACACTTCTTTGCATTGAAGAAGGTGTTCCTTATAACACCGAAACACGTGTCTGCAATATTTTTCAATTTTTGTGCTTTATGATGTTGGATTACTGATTTTTTGAATCTTCAGCACAAACGTATTTATTTGTTATTATTGTAACTATTGTTTTACTACAACAAGTTGTGACTAAAAACACACATACATGTATATTTTTAATTATATTTAAAATATTTTACAGACAAGTAAGAAAAAAGCTGAAGCACGACTGGAAGCAATGAAAGAAGCTGGTGGTAAGTTTATTTGTATCAAACTGAAAATGCACCCTTTTACTGTTAGTTATCTCTTTATAGTAAATAAAAATAAGGTTTCAAAGAAATTCTGGTAGGAAGTCTGTGGCGGACTTGCATCCAAAAGACCCCATAGCACCTACAGCCTTGAAATTTCGTAAAAAATTACTTCGATCCCGGGGAGTGTGCACCTGGGGTTTTATTTTTTAAATTTCAAATTAGTTTTCTGGTAATTAATTTTTTAAGCTCAAATTTCACCTAAATTGCTTGTTTTTGTCTACTAAAGGGGTGAAAAATTACTTGCACATATTAATGTTATATATTGTTGGAAAGGGTAGAACTTTCTGCGTTCTGCGCAATTTGCTTCAATGCTCCAACTTAAATACGGCGGGAGTTATTTGCGTTTTTAGCTCGAACTCTTTTAGGCTTAGCTAAAATTTAGGCACTACTTCCTTCATTAAATCTATCAGTAAAAAGCGAATAAATTGTCCCACAGTTTTCTTTTTGACACCATTGGAAAAAGCGACATTTTTTACTCCAGAGCTATCTTGAAAAAGTAGGCTTCTATCTCCAAAGGTCTTCTATTGTACGTTATCTTTATTGTACAAGCTTGCTTTTTTGGTTCCTGCTGAAAAAAACGTCCAACAAATTCCAACATTTCCCTATTGTTAGTTCTGAATCCACCTCACATTTCTTCAAATGTCTCGAAAACTCATTTCTGCAGATACTGCGGTTTACCTGCACACAACAGAAATATTATGTTAATGCACATAAATTATGTGTAGGGTCAGTTGTGGTTAAGGGAAACAACTTCAATGTTTCGAAGATCCTTCCCTTTCTTTTGGAGGATTTGAGACGTACAATTTTTTGCATCTATTATGCTGTGAACATGGAAATAAAAAACTAAAAATCATATGTATGTTTTTCTCTGTTGAATTTATCTTGCTATGTTCATTCTTTTTGCTTTAATAGGAGCTCAAAAATCTTGTGCAAAATGTTTTCGATACGAAGTTCTCAAATGTAAGATGGGGGACAAGATAAGGCAGAATATAACTTAAAAATGTAAAAAATAATTAACTCTCCGCAACAAGCCTTTTAAAAGGCAGTTTTTTTCAATGTTTAATGTAAATCAAAGGTAAAAGCACTAGACAGATTATGAAAATTTCAATTGTTTGTATAGTTTGATTGTTATACGTTTATTGAAGCTTAAAATTTACCCAATTCAGATGAAATTTGAAAAAGTAACATTTGTCAATTAACTTGATGTTATTATTTAACTTATCACATGGAGAGGGTGTGATTTGATCAATTTGTAGCAGTTCTGCTTTTTCTAAGCTACTAAGTAGCATTCCAGCTTATAAATCCGTATATTGTTTTTAGTCAATGTTGAAGAATGGGTCAGAACATCAGAAACAGAATCGATTAGTACATCTGATTCTCCTGCTGAAAATTTTAGCAGATCAGGCACTGTAACGTCTAGAAGTAGTCGTCAAAGCTATCAATCTGAGGTAAATGATATTTTATTGTTGCAAACTGCAATTTATATTGTAAATTCAAGATTATAATAATACTTACTTCAACTGCTGTATTCAGCCTTAAATAACTCTTTTATAACTCTTTTATTGAATCACTTATTTCAGAAAGGGCATGAGAGAAATTTTTTATGAAATTGGGTTAGTTGTGGTTTTATCCTATTTTTATGACAAAAAGTCTATTGGATGCAAAATTAGATGGATCATACTGAAATTAAGCATTTTATGTAGGGGCACAATTTTTATTGAGTTCAATAAATGACACTATAGTTGGGGCATACCTAACCTTGCAGCATTGTGAAGGCTACGCAGATCCTGATCACAGTGTTACTACATTGCCAGGTTATGTTTGCCTGCATATAGTACATGTTCCGTTCTTGACGCCAAAAATTTCATCAGTGTAGCTCATGACTTTTCTGGAGTAAAGGATTCAATTTGTCATTTTTTGTGTTATTATTATTATTATTTTTTTTTGCAATTGTGGGGATCAATAATAAAAAAATATTTAACATAGTAAATATATGAACTGTTTTAGTGACTCATTTTATTTAACAATGAAGTAAACATATTAATATGGGCCAGATTGTTGTGCAGTTATCGGCCATCTCCACTACTAATATCAGGACAAAAGCAAAGTCTTAATGATCAAATCAAATTGATTTGCAGGCTCAGAAACTTATTGTGTGTAAATTCATAACAATGCAGGATTGAATACAAATTATAGCCTTTCAATTATTAAGTAATAACCCAAATTGCTAAGCTAAATTAAAGCCAACTGTTCATCATATCATGCAATTGTTTTGATGAATGTGTAGTAACTCATGTTTTTATTAACATAATTTATTAACAAGACAGATATGCTCGAGTTAATTTTTCAATTAAAAGAATATATAACATGAAAAGATTTATCAGGGTAAGTTCCTGACTTAGTAAATAAATGATGTCAATAAGTTGTGTTGATAAAATGGATTCAAACTTCCGTCAAGCATAAATATATGTGAGATTTTATAAATATTTTCATTAGTTTTTGAATATTGTGAACTTTTATAGTTAAATTGAAAGATAATCAGTAAAATTTGTGTGTCATTTGTTACTTTCACCGTTAAAAAAATCACAGGCATTATAAATTTTCAATTCTTGTTATGGCAGGTTTTATGTTTTGCAGCAGAAAAATAAATACTTTGTACAATGAGTAAATGATTTTAATAATTTGAGCAATAAACATGCATTACGCACACCTAATACAACACTGCTACAAGTCAAAAATTGTCGATTTTGAGTTATATACGTCCTGGTGCATTTTATTAGTTCTATTAAAATGCAAGACAGCCACATTCAAAAAAAAAAAAAAAAAAACCTTATTTTGAGATGTGTCAGTGTATTACTATAAGAATTTAAGCTAAGGCGCATTACATTTAAATTGATTTTACTTGTAAAGTAGATTTTACAGATGTGGCAGTGTTGTACTAGGTGTGCGATTTATGCTCAAGCAAATAAATATGATAAAATATATCACTGTGCAAGTGTAAAATTAAAAGGTAAGCAATCAACCTGCGAAACATGAAGTATTATACATAAATTACACAACACCCCCTTTTTTTTAGTTTTAAACTTTGCTACTTCTGTCATTCATTGTGAAGAAATCTATTTAACAAATTAATGATATTAAGAACATTAAAAAAGAACTAGGGGGCTGCCTCCCCCTGCTCACTTACGCTCGCCAACCCTCAAAACTACATATTCAGTTCCTCTGAATCGCTTCAAGATCCGAGCTCGCTACGCTCTCTCACAGGTCACTCAAATATTAGTCTAGCTTTATTTGTATTAAAAAACATGTAATGTTTTATTGAAAGGACTCTTATAATAAACGCTTTTCATTTTCAAACATTTAAAGGAACTATTTCTTAACTTTTACATGCAACTCGTGAATTACATATTATTATGAAGCATATGTATGTGTGCAACTCCATCAGCTTTTTGTGTATTTATTTCTGGAGTTTTACTCTTTCCTCCAATAAAGTGCAAGACAAAAATCACAACTCTGTTTGCAATTTGTAGTTCACAGCTTTGCTCACCTATGCCTATAGGCAGCATTTCTTACCAATCTGCTTTCAGAATCAGATATGTGCATCTGAGGACTCCATAGCTTGCTGCTCTCTTCTTCGTAAATTATAATCAAGTGCTCTTAAAACACTCATTCTGAAATCAAAATCCTAATAAATATGAAAACCAAATGCTAGAAGCGAGTGAGCGAAAAACGTAAACGACGAATTAGCTAAATGATGCCAGACGCCTAGACACTAAATCGAGATTTGTAAATAAGCTGATCATTGCCAGCAAAAAGAAACAAATAAAGGCTCATTTTGCACCATGCGTAAGTGTTTTATTAAAGAAGAATAACTCTTAGATGTTACCGAGTAAGCATTTCCATAATGATAAAAAGTAATAATTATTTTAGAAAACTAGACTCGCCTGTCTAACGTTTAAACTGAGACGGACATATTGTGTTATTCTTTTCACACTGAATAAATCTGTCCTTTCTTGATTCTATTTCAATAAGAAATCTGTCCATCACAGAGGAAATCCAACTTTCTCGATATGGATTGACAATGCAAAATCTTGTTCTGTAACCTTGGTTACAGAAGAGACCAAAGGTTTTGCCTGTCCATGCCTTGAGTGTGAATTATGTCTTAGTACTTTATTCTGCAAATACTTAGTTTTTTTCCAATGCCTATCTACTTTATAAGTGAGATGTGGATCAGTACTTTTGAGTTATTCCTGTTCTGCTGCTTGTGGTATCTTTGTATGGTAACCTTAAAGCCACCCTTTCCTTTACCATTGTATGGCATGATGTTTAAAAGGCAGAAAATAGTGGAGAAAGGTACTTTTGAATTAAAAAGTAATTTTTTTGCAACTTACTTGGTTAAGGTAAACAGTAGAAGTAAATTTTTTTAGTTTTAGGCTAAACAATTTGTAACTTTCAAAATCCTGCACCTTTTAAAGCCTTAAAATTTGATTGGTTCTAGCCATTAGAAGGTAGCATAGAGGTGAATGATGCAGCATTTTATGACAGTGATTCTGCTGAGCCAGCTAATACTTCAATCGAAATTGAAAAAGAATCTGGGTATATGCCAGATTTAACATCCGCAATTGATGTGGTAGCTGCTGTGCAAGAAGCCTGGGATGCTGCTGCAGAAACTGAAGAATATGAGGAACCAGAGCCGCCTCCTGCAGTCACCCAAGCATCGGAGCCTCAGGAACCAATTGTAAATGGAGAAGTGCCTGCGCCAGCCTCTGGCCAAAGATGTGTTGCCTTATTTTCATACCAGGTAAAATTTCTTTGTTTCGTTTGCTTCAAATCTGCAGTAGAAATTTGTTTATCTGGTCCCCATTTATCTAGATCTCCGGTTTATCCAAATCAAATTCATAGAATTTAAAAAACCATTATATTTACTTTATAATTACTCTATAAATGCACCAAATATTTACTCTTTATTTTGGACTGTTAAACACCACTGTAGTTGAGCCGTAGCTGATAAACTGTTTAGGTGTAACAATTTGGTTACAAAGCATCGTTTTTTGCTGTAATAAAAGATGTCTTCTTATTTACGAATGTACTTCGCTTATTACCCATATTTCCAGATTTTCATTTATCCATATTGCTTTTGGTCCCTGTTAGTCTGGATAAAAGAGATTGTAATGTATTATCCTTTTTTACTTTCATGTTATCTTGATATTCAGTTGAGCACCAATTTTTTTAAATTATCTCTTCTGCTCCTAGTGTGAATTTGGAAATGTTTCGGTAATTAGACAGGCAGTGTTTAGTATAGTTCCTGACTATGCTTACCAAAATGGTTGAAACATATATTTAGTATGGGTGACTATTTCAGCACTGCAGATTGTGTTTTTAATAAATTTAGCTGCGGATATGAAGATTTCAAAAGTATTGTATTTGAATATTTTTGTTTCACACTTTACCCTCCTTTTGTACTATGTAATAATCCTAAGGCTTTGCTAAAAGATAGGAGATTCTTGGGAAAAAAAGCTTAGGATTGAGGCCAGTTAAGGCTGGCATGTTTAAAATTAAACGAAAAAGAAAGAAAGAAAGAAAGAATTTTAAAATATATTTTGAAAGGTCTTTTTCATCCTTTTGTTTTATCCAAAGTTTATCTTGTAATTTGTTTCATTATAGCAATACAAGAAAGTCTATTATAAGGAATGTCTAAAACAGTACTCATACATATTGCAACATTAAAATACATGTTACAACTTATTTCTTATTTTTTCAGTTAATATACATGATCAATAATTATGTAATTTTTCTTCTCAAATTTTACAGGCTACCAATAGTGACGAACTTAGCTTTGTTGAACAAGAAGAACTTGAGTTAATAAATGATGGAGATGGTGATGGATGGGTCATGGTAAGTTTATGCTGTTTCTAGCATGAGCATTATGAATGTTTCATTCACTGAATATGAAACCTACAAAGCTTAGGGTCATGAAATGCATTGTCTGTTATTTTTAACTTCTGTTCTTACTACAGGGTTACCACGCCAGGGGGAAACCTGAAGAAATATAAAAAATAAATTCAAAAATCAACAAAAAACCAATGAAATTCTTGAGAATTTTGAAAATGTCCTTAAAAACGTAGAAAATGAAGGGATTTTTTTAAAAATTGAAGATGCAAAAATCAATGCTCCCCCCCCCCCCCCCGCAAAAAAAAAAAATTCAAAAATAATTATAAATAAATTCATGAATAAAGTTTTTAAAATGGTAATTTGACTTTAATGATTTTTATTTTATTTTATTTATTTATTATTTTGTTTTAGTAAATGCTAAAAATGTATCATAAAAGCAAAAATTATTTAATGTTTTATTTGACATGTCAAACTTAAATTTTAATGCTAATTTAATTTAGAGAGCATGAGATTTGTCGTCAATATTTGTTGACTGCTTAATTTTTGCCTTTTTTATCTTTTAAGGCCCAAGTAATAAATAGAGAAGTCTTTTTTTAAATAAAAAGTTAAATATAAATATTGAATCACTATGCTATTATTTCAGTTTTAATCAATTCTTTATTTCCCCTTATTTTTATGTATTTATTTATTTTTTCCTGTTTTGAAGCTATCAGAATACTTATGTTCGTATACAAATATCAGTGTTTGCTTGTTTGTGGTGCTGCAAATTCTTACAGGGAAAATACAAGGAATTTTTCATTACGAACTGAGTAGCAACCCTGTAGTTTAATTTTGCATTATTTTTTAATATATTGGACATAGATCTATAAAAAGTGCGTAATAAAAGTGTTAGAAATGCATTTATACATCAAATCTTAAAGTGTTATCTTCCCTAAAAATTTTTAGGCTAGAAATTATCGAGGAGAAGAAGGCTACATACCACAAAATTATGTTGAAGTTATTGAAGTGCAACATTCCGGATCTTCGTCAAGACCACCTTTGACATCGTTTTCATCAGTAGATTATACTATGCCAAATGAGGACCAAGAATATGTTAATTCTGAAGTACAGCAACTTACTGGTAATTTCTGTTTCTATAATTGCTCTCATTTTATAAATATTAATCATTGATCCAGTCTTTCAACAATGGTTTTAACTTAATTATTAATTTATTTTCTTCTTAAATCGCCATTGTACACATTTGAACTTGTAAGAAAATTTGTTCTTGAAAGATAAAAGTTTTTATCTATTTTTCTAACTTTTTGTTTGCTATCATCTTATATATTTGAAATAGCTGGGTTGAGAATAACTTTTTAAACTAGTTGTGTTGTCAAATTTTTAAATTAAAAATGGTAAATTTATTTTTTCATCAGCTCAAACTATTATTTTTTAATTTGTTGCTCTTAATTAGATACATTTCTAAAAATGAAATAAATTGTAGATGAAATTGCTGTTGGAGAATCAGCTGCAGCTCCATCTTTGGACATTCAAAGGCCCACAGAATTGCCAAGTGAAGAACGTGAGTAACTTTGATTTAAATGTTGCATTGAGCAGGTCTCAGTTTTTTTATTTTATGCACTTTCAGCCTGCTTTTCTGTAAAAGTAAAAACATGTTAAAAAAAAAAAAAAAGAAAAAAAAAAAAAAAAAAGAAAAAAAAAAGAAAAGAAATAAAGTCATGAAAGAAGGCCTAATATATTATAAAAATATCACTAAGGGGGATAAAAGGTCGAAAAGAAATATTAAACAGTTTGAAAGTAGGGTTTTGAGATAGGGGAATGTGTGTCTCTGCGGCCCCCTAAATAACTTTTGAAAGAATTGTCTGATTTGAAGAAGGGAAAAAAAGGGTCGGAAGATAATTGCCAGAACACCTCATTCCCATATTTCATTTTCAGTTTGGACATTTTTTTGATTGATTGTAAACAGTTAGAAAAAAAAACCTTACATTTCTCTGTAGGTGCTAATTTTAAGGCATATGCTGGCACTGAACTGAAAATGGGTTTGCTTTGAACAAACATTAAGGAGAAAAACTTTGATGTAAAATGGGTGCAAAAAAATAGTTTGATATGCTTTTATAAATTTGTGAATCAAAATTTTTGTCAAAGGTAGAAAAGGAGGGGGGGGGGGGGGGGGGGGGACCTTGGCAAATGTTTTTTTTTTCACTGAAATGACTAATAAATGGTTGACTTATAAATTAAAAAGAAATGTTTTAAATTTTAAACCCAAGCATTTTTAATATTTTTTTCAAAATTTATGTTATAGTTTGCTGTAATACTGCATGTGTTGTTTGTGTCATTAGTTGCTATTAATATTTTTAAGCTACTAAAAAATTACAATGATCAGAAATGTTTGGATGATAACTAAAATTTTAGTATTTTACTAAATCTTTTTTAATGGCTATTAAAATTAACGTAATCTTACTTTGACAAATAAAGAGCAAAAGTATTTTTCATTGAATGTCCCCATCATATCATTTACATAATAGACTTTTTCAAAAATTCATAAATTTAAAATTATTTTGCTGAGTAAAGTTAATAGTAATAAATGAAAAATTTAATATTTTTATTTAAATATCCTGTGTAAAATGTACAAAACTACATTGATTATTGCACTTATTTTAATCAGAGATAATTTTTCTGTTTTTTACAAACTTTTGTTTCCCTGGGTTTTGCTGTCATCGTGGCAAAAATAAAATTTTGCCAGTAAATTAAATGAATCTTAAGTAACAATAGTAAACAAAGTTCTTTCAATGACTTTATTTTTTTAAATTTATTTAGCAGGATAAATGGAATACTGTATTTTTTTACTTTTTTTTTTACAATCGCAAATACATTTAAAGAAAGGTCATCTTATAATGAACACCAACAAAAACTTTGCTTTGTCTCAGGTGTAGCTGTGTGTCAAGCCTTATATGATTATGAAGCTACCTGTGATGAAGAGCTGACTTTCTTTGAAGGACAAATAATAAAAATTATACGCAAAGTAGTGAGTGATGTTGATGATGGTTGGTGGGAAGGAGAATGTGATGGCAAAATTGGCCTTTTCCCTTCTTTGGTTGTGGAAGAATTAAAAGAAAATGGTGAACCACTGACTCCTCTAACACCTATGGTATGACACTTTTCCTCGTTGATGTTTCATTTTATCTATTATGCATTTCATTTTTTTGAACTATGACTTGCTTTCAAAGACAAAATCGCAGCAGACTTCAAGTGTCTCCAAAGCAGCAGTCAGCAATGGGGTGGTTTCCTCCAGTCAAAAGTACTACTTTTAGTCATTGAAATGGATAGAATGAGCAAAGAAAATTACATGGACCCAGAAAATACTTTGATTTTCCCAACAGTTTTTATTTAATTAATTTTTTAAAATTTCCAATTTTTCAAACAAAGCATGGTCTTTATGACGTCACAAATGATGCAATTTGGCACATCTTTCTACTACGTTTCCACGTTATGATAATCAAGCAGCGAATTAAAATTGCGCTCTACACTTGCTATCAACCATATTGTTGCAATACACGTGAGTAAAGATGCGAATTAAATATTTTGTTCTGTGATGGGAAACATTGAATGGCATTTCATCATTTGTGATGCCACATGACAGAAGTGTAAACAATAAAAGCTCACAGATTTAAGTATTTTTTTAAAAATATTAAACTTAAATAAATTATTTAAAAAATGGTCCGATCCTATGTTTTTAAGCATGCTCTTTCAGAAAAAAATACTTTTAAACTTTTGGAAACGGCCCCATTGGAGCACAACTCCAAATTTGGACTGCAGAAAGTTGAAAACTGGACTGTGAAAATGTTTTGCAAGTCTAAATTACACAAATAAATTATTTCAAAATAATTTTCGGTAGGCAATAATATCTTTTTGCGTAACTATTATTACTGTTTCCTGTATTTTGGTAGAAACTGTGAGACTGATTTACCTTTTTAATGATTAATGTAGAATATCAGATTTTTTTCTACATCAATGAAAATTTACAGAAGTGTCTAGACCCCAACTAATATTACTTGTCAATCCCTGCTCTTAAGCAATAATGGCCAAGTTTTTGTCTCTCTTTCATGTTGTATCTGTTCGTTTGAAATCGACAATGCTATATTCATTTACCAACTTACAATATTTCTATAACATTATTGATAGTAGGATGTACACTATTTACCTGAAAGTGTTTGCACAGTTGAAATTTTGGACATTTTATAAATACAAGTTTAATCGCCAGCAACCAACATTGTGTTCATTTAAGTTGCTTCTATTCAATTTATCAATCCCAGTGAAAATCAAAAGTCTTCTTAAGCTGGGAGCAACTTAGCCCTTTGCAAGTAATGACTGTTCTGGATTAACTTTCCAAATCTCTTTCTTGTGTCCGTCTGATGTTATGTAAGTTACATTACAAAATACAAAACCCAATTGATACTTTTAAAGGGTATTTTAAATTGAGAAGTAAAACACATTATTAGTTTTATTTCTTTTGTTCTAAAGGTAACTGTAAAACCTGTCTACAACCATACTGTTGGGACCTAAAAAATATTGTTAAAGACAGGTTATTGTTATAGGCTGTTATATATAATTATTTATACTGACATGTTGCTGACCAAGGAAAATATCGTTATAGACAGGCTTATTTTATGCTGTTTTTTATTTTAAATATCACTATGTTAAAATTTTGTGCAACCTAGATTTTGTTTGCTAAAGACAGATAATTTTGAAATTGACTTTTCCATTAAAACTTTCCAGAACATGATTGAATTTTATAATGCTTGAACAAACAGACATAAATATTGCACACATGCACACTTTATACATATGTATATGTAGTACGGTTCTCCTTCAAGTAAACTGACTGCATGCAAAATGCATGTGACAGCTAATGACGGAGATTAACAATGTTAGAATGATCCAATGATGATAACATGAAAAGATGTTTGTATTGTTAAGATGCAACATGACAAGAGTTTCTTCTATTTTGTATTTGTGTTGTGTAACTATTCATGTGTGTGTCATTCCTCTATGTACTGCTATTTATGAATTAAATGTGTTTGTGCGCAAATCTGTTTCTATGATATTGGGATTCTTGCCTATATGTGAGTGTAACATTGTTTATTTGATAATTTAGAACACAATATCACTGATATACCAGAGTATTATCTATATGGCATTGTACAGTACTGTATTGGCAGGGCTCCCAAATGGTCCGCTTTTCCCGCCAAAGTCCGTTTTTTAAGGTAAAGTCCGCTTTAGACCGTTTTTTAACATTTTGGTCTGTTTAGTCCGCTTTTATATTGTTTTTACTCAAAAATCAGATTTAAAAAATTTTCAATATATTAAAAGATACTGTGTGTTGACGTTTGTTATGCCCGAATACGCGGCCGCGGCGCCGTTTTTCTATTGAACCTGACTTTCTAGTATTATTTCGCTTCAGATTGACGTCATTACTCCTCCTTCAACCGCTGTAACATGGAAATCTAGCAAATGGAGAGGTTTGGTGGAGGAGTTTATGCCATCAGATCAAAGCATTTTGCTACCGATATTTCTCACGAGTTCGTACGCCCTTGTAAAAAGGAAGAATGTTTCATCAGTGCAATTTTCTGAACTTGTGTTCGATATGCAACATCGCGAAAAATTACTTCCCTGTGTTTGCGAGTTCAATCTTTTTGCATCTTGTTAATATTTTGATGTTTTTGAGAATCAGAAGTTGTTTTAACATTCATTAACTTAGATTAGCTTATTTTATGTTTAATTACAATAGATAAAAAACTACTTCTTTTTTCGGAACCATGTTGACATCAAACTTTCTTGGACTTCGCCGAAAATTGCTTGCTGGGTTTTGAGATTTCAATCTCTTTGCATCTTGTAAATATTTTGATATTTTTGGCAATCAGAAGTTATTTTACCATAACACCTCGTTAGATTAGCTTATTTTTCGGTTAAATTTAATATACAATTAACTTTTTTTATTTTTGGAACCATAGCAACATTGAACTTTCTCGCACTTCGCGGAAAGTGCTTATCATGTTTGAGATTTCAATCTTTTTGCATCTTGTAAATAATTTGATATTTTTGTCAATCATAAGTTATTTTGACACACCTCAACATAGATAAGCTTATTTTTTGTTTAATTTTAATAGATAATAAACTACTTTTTTTTCGAAACCACGGCAACATTGAACTTACTCGCACTTCGAGGAAAATTGCTTGCCGTGTTTGAGATTTCAATCTTTTTGCATCCTGTTAATATTTTGATATTTTTGACAATCGGAAGTTATTTTGACATACGCCATCATAGATAAGCTTATCTTTAATTTAATTTTAATAGATAAGCTTTCTTATTTTTGGAACCATAGCAGCATTGCACGAACTCGAACTTCGCGAAGAATTGCTTCTTGTGTTGCAGATTTCAATCTTTTTGCATCTTGTTCATATTTAATATTTTTGGCAATCGGAAGTTATTTTGACATACTCCACCATAGATTAGCATATTTTTTGTTTAATTTTAATAGATAATAAACTACTTTTTTTTTCGAAACCATGGCACCATTGAACTTACTCGCACTTCGCGGAAAATTGCTTGTGTTTGAGATTTCAATCTTTTTGCATCTTGTTAATGTTTTGATATTTTTTGCAATCGAAAGTTATTTTGACATACGCCACCATATATTAGCTTATTTTTTGTTTAATTTTAATAGATTATAAACTTAGTTATTTTTGGAACCATAGCAACATTGCACATTATTTTAACATTTTTGGAAATTGGAAACTGTTTTGACATGTGCTACCTCAAATTATATTATTTAATTTTATTTTTAAAAACTAAAACTTTGTATCCTTATTTTTATTTTTTAAATACTCATAATGAATATTTTCAATTTGAAAGTATAGCTCTATGAATCTGAACTTACACATTTATTTATTACATTAAGTTATACAGTAAAAGCAGGCTCAAATTTACACTCAGTGTATTTATCGCTTAAGCAGTGTTTGTATATTTTTGGGTGTGGTGACTTTAATAAAAAAATTTCTTTTTCACTAATTTTTATATATACTTGAAGACAGTTACAATATTTTTTGCTGTCCGAACAACTAATACTTACATATGAAGAAATGATTTAGATACTTAGCATACTAATAAATGATTTCGCAAATCTCTAATATTTTTGAACTTAGTCAGTATCGTAGCCAGAAATTACCTCCTGCTTTGGTGTGTATGTTTGGTTATGAACTCTCATATATATATAAACTTACCATATTTAGGCTGGAAATATGTGTAAAAAACCAAGGGCTGTGGAGGGGGAGGGGGACCTTCTGGCCTCTAAACTATATCTTCTTGTCTTGCGGTACCTTATATCAAAACGAATTATCTTTAAACTGGTTATGTGAAAATTTTTGTAAACTACTATGTGCCAAGGTGTTTACTGTAATAAGTTAAGTATGCACTGATTATCGGTCACTTAGGTGATTATTTTTAATTAGCCAGTTTTTACTTGTTAATTAGTAGAAAATTTATTTTACAATTAAAGTTACTCTGTAAGATGGTCAGTTACATGCTTGCTTGTAACCCCCCCCCTCCAAATGTTTGTGTAAATAAGATAATTCAATGGATAAAAAGTTCAGTTGTACAGAAGGTGATAAGGATTCATCATTAAAAATCATTATTATGGTTAATTAACGAATTATCTTCACGTATTTAGTGCCAGGCAGCTAATTTGCCTTTTGGTGCTTCCCTGGGTTTAACTATGAATGGTCCTCCCAAGGTCCTCTTTTTAATCCTTACTGGTCCTCTTTGGTCCCCTTTTTGATTCAAATTGGTCCTCTTTTACCCTTTTCTATGGCTAAAATGTGTTGGGAGCCCTGTATTGGGGGAAAAATGCTTAGGGAAACTCCCTTTGGGGAGAACTTCTCAAAAGAAAATGTGGTTTGAAACTAATTTACATTACTTTTTGTTTCAAAAAACCAAATATTTTGCTGACCGTCTCTCCCCCTCCCCCGACTACAATAAGTCAAGTTATGCTTGTAGTGTAATGTAATTTTATCATTAAATAATGGTATTTCGATGCTGTTCAATATTTTCAGACACCAACGGATGCTCCTCCACCGCCTGCTGTAACACCACCTGAGCTTGATTATATAATGCCTCCAGCTCAAGTGATCTTGACTCAACCTACCCCTGAATTTGAGAATCCTGATGAACCTAAACCTCAAGGTATAATGTAGCTTTTTCAAAAATTTGTCCATGGTATAATTTGAAATTTCCAATGTCACACTGAGTTTTTAATGCATCATTCAGTCAAGTTTTGGATGTATGTTTCTTAAATTTATCTTAGTGAGGACATAATATAGTATTTTAAAAAATTCTTGTATTATAATCCTGAAAGCTTTCTTTGCTCATGTGGATATATTTTTCATCAATTTGCAGGGACAACAAAATTCTGCTCAGTCAGTGCCCTATACTTTTAATTCATAGTTTTTTTTAACAGTATACTGTTCTTTTATCGTAGACGTTAAAAATCTGTATTCTTAATTTTGACAAAGAAAAGTTCATATTTTTACTGTTCACTCAGCTGACTCCCCCCCCCCCTTCCCACTGAAAGTCTATTTCAATTTTAAGACTAAATATTAATCGATTTTTCAAATTCTTGTCTATTATTTATATGTTTTACTTTATAATTTTGTTTTAATAATTTCTTATATAATTTTTGTTTTAGTAATTAATCCTATAATTTTCTTTTTATTCCCTATTTTGTTTTCCTTTTTCCATTTAAAAAAATGATGGAATGGATCTGGATCTTCACAAATATTATTTCAGCATTTATGGCTACATTTTAATCGTCTCTTGTATACTTGTTCCATTTCCCTAACTTTTGTGAGTGCCTAATGATGTTTTACACTTTTTTTTTGTGGACCTTTGTAGAGTTGCAGTAAAAATTAAAAAAAATCTTTGTTTTTAAAATTTTGTTGACATTTGCTGTTTTAAAATTTTATCAAAATTGAGTTATAATTTTTTAAAAATTCCTGCCCTGACCCATAGGCAAACCTAACCTGGCAGCATCATAGTGATTAGGATCTGCCTAGCCTTCACAATGCTGCCACATTAGGTTTGCCTTAACCGTAGTTAGGCTCAAAGCCTGTTGCTAGTTTTTCTGTTGTTTTATTTGCATTATTTTTTCTTTCACTTTTTTTTCATGAGATCTTCACCCCACGCTTTTTTTTAAAAAAGTTTTAAGGAGTGGTTTGAAATTTGTATATGAGTCATTCTTTAAAAAATGTAACTTTTCTGTCACACACGTTTTACAGCAAAAACGTCAAGGAATAATGATTTTTAATTTCATCAAAAATATATCTATTTAAACCTGCCAACAACTTTTTAGTAATAGTTTTTATTTTAGTATATTTTTGATTCACAACATGTGAATTCTCGCCTCTGTGGCATGTCACACACCTTGTGTGACTGTTTATGTTGCTTAATAACTTGTTTAATTAAAAGTACATACTTATTTATTTATTATTCCTTTCACAAGTGTCTCAAATACTAATTGTTTAAGTATACTTAGTTTTTAAATATTGTGTTTTAGTTCGTTTTAGTTGGACAAGGTGTCATGTCACACAATAAATTTTGACCTCCGTTACCTAAACAAAAAATGCTATTCCTCATTACCACGTGGTAGTAACGACATCAAATTTTATTTTCCATGAGACGAGGGAAACCCCCCCCCCCTCCTGTTTATTTTTAGCCATAGTTGAAGTTGTGAGATTTTTGTCAAAAAACAAGAAGATAGATTTTGCTTTAAAACTTAGTGTGGTTATTCTGACTTCTCACCTCCGTGAACTTGAATTTCAGGGATGTAAATTAATGCAAAAAAGAAGTGAACATGTTTTCATATGCTTAACGTGTGCAGATTGTAGCAACAAAGAAAAAAAATTCCTAAAAAATGTACCTATTAGGCCCATTTTAATAGAAAATTCCTCACCTCCATGACAGACCTTATCAATGTCATTATTTCTGAGGTGAAATAAATGATGGAAGGGAAATACATCAATAATAGGCATTCAACCAAAATTATAAATTGCCAGTTAATCCTCAAATTTACTAAATACTAATTTTTAACATACATTTGAAACTAATAATTAAGCCACTTTAATTAAGAGCTTAATATTATATTCCCATTAATCATTAAAATAGCTGATTGTTTGCACATTTAGCAAAATTAATACTTTGATATCAAATTCGCCTTGATAAAAAAAAAAGTTCTCTTCTTTTTTTTATTTTGGTGAACAAGGCATTTTTAATTTTTTTTTTTAAATTTGAGTAAAATAATCAGAAGTCTGCTGGGCCATTGTTTATGGTTACTTCTAGTAGGTAACACTTTCATGTAAAAATGGAAAAAATAAAGAGAAAACAAAATTTTTTGAAATTGAAAAATATTTGTGTTCAAAAGTTAGATTTTCTGGAGAATGACCCATATGTGATGAGTTTTTATGCTGAGTTTAGTTCTATTCTCAAACAGTCAGAAACCCTCCTTACAAAACTGGATGATAATATCTCTTTTGTCCTAATGAACTCTATTCATTGCATATACTCAATATAATAAAGTATGGTAATATTTCAGTTTATGCCTATGTTTAACTATTTAGTATCACACATAGCATCTGGAAGTGAACTGCAGATATTTTTCTTTGGGGCTGCACAATTTATCACATTAAGCAAAAATATCTGCAAGGCATTTGTGGCTTTTTTAAAAAAAAATATTTAAGTAAATTTCAGGAGCAAATTTTTAGTTTCTCTTATGCTTATCTTAGTTTGAGTTATGTATATATATAAAACTGAGCAATGTTTTCATTGATTTAAGTTTTAAACTATAATTTTGTTGTAGTTATTTATTTAGAATTTGATCTTAATGGCCGATTCTTCTTTTTAATTTTTTGCTACAAATTTTTTGCTACAAATGCTTTCTTGGCAAAAAAAAAAAAAAAAAAAAACTCTTAAAGTTGCCAGATTTTATCCTTAACTGTAAGTGGCGGTGTTTGGTTTAAAGCTAATGAGAAAGGGTGGGGGGACTTTCAAAAATTCTCAATAAGGTCTTTTAACATTAGTTAGTCAATCACATCAAGACTTTTTATGTGTATTATTTTTTACATTTTAACTGATTCCAGCTATTACTATTAACATGGATGAAGATTTTCATGTAGAATTAAATAAAACACAACATCACCAATACCAAGAACAGTTTTCTACTTCAGATACTGAATCAAGTGAACATGAGGCTGCTGGTAAATTTATATGAATGGTTTTTCACAATTTTTGCATCTTTTAATAAAAGATCTTTTCATACTGTAGTTTTGTCTACATAAGTGCAATTAATACAAGGTTTTTAAGCACTTGCTGCATCTGAATCATATAAATGAATGTTTCACTATGACTTGTGGTATTTTTTTTTTTTTTTTTAATATAAATCTAGAGCTTGAAAATTTTCAGAGATTTTTCTTTAATTTTAAAAATTGGGAAATTAGTTTAGATATGTCTTGTTGTACAATTATGAGTAAAATAATTTTCTGTTTATGTTACATGCATACACATGATTTTAGTTTTCACATAGTTTTCTTTCTGCATGCTAATTTAATCTTTATATGCATGGTATGTAACTTTTTCAGCTGCAAAGCATTCTGAAATATGTATGACTAAATCTTTTTCCTTATGAAATTTAAGAGCAAATTTGATTGTTATAAGGACACTTACAGTTTTCATAGAATCTATATTTTTCCTTTAAGCAAGTTCTTTATATTATAACTTTTCTTGTAGTGTAATTTTGAAAATTATCTCAAATAATTCTGTTTCCTCTGTTTTCTTTTTGAAATTTTGCGTTATAAGGCTTTTTTATTACTTGGTGTTGCCATTTTACTTAGAAAAATTGTAAGGATCACTTTGTGAATTACACATGATTTTAGAAACTCAGTGGTATATTACTACTTCAATTTAATAATTTTCTCAAGTTGTTTTCAAAATGTTTTTTCTTTTTGTTACGAAATAATATTTAAAGGAATCAAGCTGAGAAATATTCAAGCAAACACTCAATTAAAGTCGTCATTCATTTTTTTAGCTTTAAGAATAGAGTAAAAGTGCTTAAAAAGACTTGACTGGAATTTTGTAGCATGATGGTTCTTAAGTTATAAAATAACAGAGGGGGAAAAATGGGTTATAGAAAGGCTAAAACCTATTATAAGGGTATAATTAAGGAAGGAATGGGTGGGGGATTGGACTTTACTACAAATCAACACAGTTTTTAAAAATATTTTCTAATGTAATGATGGTAGAAAAGTGGTTTAATTTATTTTGGGTGATTAAGACTTCCCAAAGAAATGGCACAATGCTCTTATGGTTTTGTAATAAAATATTAATTCAATCCATATGAAATACATTTAGACTATCACATTTACTGTTTTCAAATTGCCAATTTCAAAATGAGTTTTGAGCTAAAAAATCCTTTGTAACAAAGAATAAAAGATTCAAGTAGTTTACTCTTATTGCATATAAACTTTCAAATTGATTCATTTCTTTCCATAGTCATGTATTTGTTTTTGTCATAGAACAGGGGTTCCCAACCTGTGGATCGCGATTCCCTTGGGGGTTGCGAAGCATTTCTTAGGGAGTTGCGACATTATCCCTATCATTTCATTGCATAGTTAAAAAACTGAAATACATAGGGGAAAAGTAGCATCATTTTAGAGTAGCATCAATCCTTGAGCACAATGGCAAATCCAGAAGACAAGCTATGGGGCTACAACACCCCCGCCCCCTCTCATACCAGAGAACCTGATCCCCTAACGTCCTCTAAGATTATCTTAAGCTTTGGTTTAAGGACTTCATTCTCTACAAATTTCGCGAAACGAGTCCCGAATTCACTCCCTCTAACATCATCCAAAATCATTTTTGGAACTTAAATTTCAAATAATTTGTGTGGGAGATTCTTTAACTCTGAAGAGTACTAAACCCCATCTTGTCCCTTAACTTCGTCAAAAAAAATCCAAGAAATGGGCTTTTAGCATTTTAATTTTGAAAAAGAATTCCAGGAGGGGGGGGGGGGGGCAGGGCTGCTGTCCCTTGACATAATTAAAGGTCATATAAAACTTTGTTTTTAGGGCTTAAATTTCAAAAAAAGAATTCAGGATGAGGATCTTTGAACATATCTACTTCTCATAAAAAAATAACCTACTATTATGCTTTTTGGACTTAAATTTAAAAAAAATTTCCTTGAGTACCCGAAATTCTCTCTCCCCCACGTCATTAAAATTCGTCTAAAACTTTGTTTTTGGAACTAAAACTCCGCAAATTTTCTGGGGGAGGGGAAACTCCAAATCCAAACCTTATCTCTCAAGTTTATAAATATGGCATATAATTGCATTTTCAGAATCTCAAACTCAAAATTTTTCCGGACGATAGGTGACCCATGCTCCTTTTCTTCCCTTAACTGTAATAAAGATAGCCTACAACTAAGCTTATTTAGGACATATCATTTTCCTTTTCAAAAAATAAGAAAGCATCTCTGATCCATCTCCCCTCTTCCCTATCGTTAAACATTGTCTAAAAATTCATTTTTAGGACTTCAAGTTCAAGAAATTTCAAAGACTGTTTCTGAGCTTGAACCGTTCATAAAAGTCCTTGAACCTTTCCTCCTCCGAATATCACCTGATATCGTGTGAACTGCGATTTTAGCCCTACAATTTCGAGTCATTTCCTGGGGAGGACCATCGTGCAAATGTTACGCATACTTTAGATTCTCATTGTTAATTCTCTTTCTCCACTTCTATAACTCAATTCTCTTAATTTGATTACTCATATGCTAGTAATGACACTTCCCCCTCTCCATCTTCAAGCATAAATCTGGATTCTCTCGCTATATATACGCTTGAAAAAAAATGAGTGTCTTCCAAGCGCCCTCCTCCCAATTTTTTGATCTTGCCTTGTTAAAAGAAAATGCATTCATTCACTTCAATGAAGGTTGGATAAAACCAAATCTTGTATTCGCCACTGCTTGAATGCATGAATTTTGAAAGTACAGAAATATATATGTTTAACATTATTTAGATTATCCTTTTTTTCCTGCAATTACTGTATAAATAAATAAATAAATAAATAAATAAATAATAAAAAAAACATTAAGCGCTTTAAAAAAAACTTCATTAAATAAAATATATCAAGCACCTTGAGCTATTACGTTAAATATGCGCAATGTCTGTGCTGAAGCAGAAGCACACGCAAACATATATATATATATATATATATATAGGAGACACATAGGGCAGTCGCGGGATGTTTAGTTAACGAAAAGGGAGTCGCTAAGTGAAAAAAGTTGGGAACAACTGTCATAGAATGCTTTGCTTTTTAAATTGCTCATTCCGTTAGAAGTCAGTTTATCATAGATTTTGTTTGTACTCAACATCTTTCCTTGGTCAAATTTAATTTTAGGAAGTTATTTTGGAAAATATTACCATATTAAAGTATATTCTCCTTTCTGTCATTTGCATGATTTTGTTTTTTTATTTTTCTTTTAAATATATGATACTTGTTTTTAAATATTTTCTATAGGAATAGTTTTAAAAATTTCTTGGCATATTGATTAAAGGAAATATTAAATTTCTAACTGCATTTATTTGAAAAAAGTATAATTTATTTTCTTGTTCAATATTTTGTACATAAAAGTTCTTAAATTGTTTTATAATAATTTCTTATTGTTTCAGTTGCTGAAGATGCTGGAAATTATGCTCCTCTTGTTTCAAGTCCTGATAGTCCATCTAAAATTGTAGTAAGTTGTTTTGGGCCTCAATTGTAATCTAGACAAATGAATTGATTTAACACTTTTACAGTAATGTATAACCATATATCCAATAGTTAAACTGTTCTTATATATCCATAGTTATAGAAACTATTATAGGATGGAAGCTAAGAGTTTTTCTGTGCTCTTAGCGAAATATTTACATTTAAAAATTTTTCAGAATTTAAAAAGTTAATGGCTGTTTCTATATCATGATGATCAGGGATCTGAGTTTTTGTAAATATTCTAAATCCCCCCCCCCATTTTTTAATAGTTAAAATGCCTTAATAATTTAATGTGTCTCATTTATCCTAGGTGTTTGTTATTTTAATTTTTGATGTAAAAGCACAGGTTAATCTTCAATTTGGTTTTAGTTTTGTTTTAAAGTGAAAATTGCTTTTTTATTCTTCACTAAATATACAGGGTTCATATATAGTTACTCTTAGTAAATATACATCTCCCACTTTGATTTGGCCGTAAAAAGAAAAACTACTGTAATAAATATTGATCAAACTTGGTTATAGTTTATCAGGGATCCTTTAATGTCAAGGAAAGCCTGGGATGCTCAGAAAAATAGAAAAGGTGGCCTGAAAGTCAGGGAATCAAGTAAAAATCCAAAAGATTAAGGAAAAGTAAGGAAAATTCTTGCAACACTAGTGCTTTCAACTACTGCCAGTGCTGAGTGACAACTTTCATTAGTCCACACAGTCATAAGACTGGATGTGTCATTTGTTACTCTAGGTGTCTGCTATTTAGAAGGACTACTTTTTGAATTAATAACTGTACGTTTAGTCAAGATCTACAATATTGATTAAAAAAATGGCACTATTAGTACATCATACTTTAATAGGATTATCATATTGATATATTTATTATGTTACTTTTAAATGTAGGTATTACTTTAATGTGTGTGTAATATAACTTATCCCTTTGTGTATGTATTGCATAAAATAATGAAAAATGTGCATTTAGTGGGAAACTAGTAAAACTAAAATTGAATCAGTTAGCAGAGTAATCGTAGTGTCGTGGAACTAAACAGATATGTTGGGTGTTTCTCATCATTAAACTCTGCCAAGCTGCTTATGTTATAGTTGTCTCAATAATTTGGTTATGAGGATGGTTAGAAAAGTAAAAGATTATATGGAGCAGTTAAAACCAGTACTTTCACGTTTATTCTGTTTGTCAATATTATATACAATGCCTCTCCTTATTACAAATGAGTAAAAACACCATAAACTATTGTCCTTTTGTCTTATTTTGTTTAACAATATTATGCTTTTGAAAAATTTTTTGACTCACCTTTCCTTTTTTTTTTCTTCTTGAAAGTGAAAACCTATAACTTCTATGTAAATTATTGCCAAGTATGATTACCTTTGGTCCACTAGTTTTCTTTTCAGGATTATGTCAAAGTAGAACTTAAATTGTAAACACTCGGTAGATATTTTTGGTTAAAAAGACTAGACAAGACCTTTACTAGACCTTTCTAACAATTATGTTTAAACTATTTTTTTCATTTTGTGTGCTCATACATTTTCTCATACATTGCTATGATATTTTGTAGGACGCTAGTTTAAAAGATGTTGCATTAGAAGGAATTGATGAGGAAATAGCATCCATAAACACTACTCCACAAATTCCTGATGAATGTCCAACTGTGGTCGTAACTGCAATAACTGGAGGCGATACTCCTACGTCAGATGATGATACTGAAATCAAAGCTGAAGAAGAAGTCAAACCAAAAGATGATGAAAAACCTTCCATTGAAGAAGATAAAGCAACAGAACCTTCAGTGGAGGAAAAGAATGAAGCTGAAATTCCTGACCCTAATCATTTTGAATGTAGTTTTCCAGAAACAGATGATGTCGATATGTTCCAACAAGTGCCAAGTAGTATTCAAGATGCTAGTGGTTCAGAGGCAGTGAAAAGTGAAAATGGGAAGTCGGGATTTTCAGACGTAGAACCAGTGAAAATGGAAGTAAATGGTGCTGATAGCACAAAAAATGGCTTTAGTAATAATTTTGAAACAACCGGTTAATGTGTCATGTAATAATCATTGACATATTGTTTTGAGAATTAGCCTGTTGACAGTTCGATTTATGTGTAATAATGTGATTTGTTTGAAACTAAAATAATTTTTATGAGTCATAAAGCATTTATTCAATTTATCCATCATTTTGTAAAGTTATCTTGAAATTGTCATTTTCAATGGATTGAAGAAATAAAGTTCCTCAAAATTGCTGCTTGAAATAGAGGCAGTTCTCATATGCTTTTGTGTAAAAGAAATTTTGTAAAGATAAGTTGGTTAAACTTTTGGAGAGTGTAATTATTGTTAATTTTAAAAGAGAAAAAATAGGTTGATAGTTTAGAGAAGACGAATATCAGTTAAGTTCTTAATGTGTACTTAATTTCATAATTTTTTTAACCCTTATTTTGTTTAAATATGTTTGTACAAGGATGTGGGATTAAAAAAAGGTTCCGGTACTAGTTCAATTATTATTATAGAAAGGTTTCCATGTTCTCCAACATGGGCCATCCTGTCATCCGTAGCACTTACAGTACTGTAACCGACATACTTTAACCACTACCGACATCTTAAAAAATGCAGTTGGACCTCCATATATCGAAGTAGCAAATTGCCGGAAAAAAAATTCGATATATAGAAATTTCAATAAATAGAAACGATCTTATTTTATCCTAAAAATCTCCTCAAACATTAAAATTAAAGCTAATTTTCGTGTATGAAACCTAGTTTCTAATTTATACGAGCATTAAATGAAAGTTAATAAATAAAAAAATAACAGAAATTACATTTTTGCGCCTTCATACATCTTCATTCTTCGGCAATTCAACTTGATCCGCAACATTAGGGGATTTTCGTTTTGAGAATGCAATTGAGAGAAAAGTAAAAAATCAATCTACTTAACTTGAATGATTTTAACAGCAGCTAAAACGACTAGGAATGATAATCAACAGACAAAAGAAATAACTTGAAACTGATTTGACAATGTTACTGGTTACAACTAAGATAATAAGCTTATTCAGGGAATTTAAGAACTCCAGAACGAAACAAAGACCTATCTATACACAACCCTCAACCCCAGATTCCTTATGAGTTTCGTAGCAACCTTTAGTGAACATAATTTTCTCCCCTAACCTTTATTTTTCATGAGATAAACACAGTCTAAAATGGAAAAAAAAACCTACTAATGTCTCGAAAAAAAATCGATATATAGAGAGTTTTTCGATATATAGAAACAATTTTTCTATGTAATGAACATAGAAATTTACTGGTATTTCGATATATAGAAAATTTTGATATGTGGAAGTTCGATATATGGAGGTTGGACTGTATCTTTTACAAATATAGATGTCATAAAATTTCAAGTATCAGACTCAAATTTCTCACTGATTTCTTTGTGTTTTAATTAAATAATTTGTTTTTTAAAAGTTTATAAATTTTTTCTTCCTATTTACTTTAAATTTGCTAATTACTTTAAGTTGCTAAATTTTATACCCGCTTTTTTTTTGGTGAAATTATTTAACTAAAAGAGCAAATGCCAAAAACCATTTTTGACCATAGAAAAGGATTTAAAATAACCCTAGCCCTCCCTACATATGTTTCTGGCTACAAAACTGTTTAACTAGAGATTAATGTTAAGCTTTGTGACTTAGGCAAGCAGTGAAAACTTGTATTATTAATAAGAGTTTAAACACATGTTGAAGGTAAAGAAAAAATGTTTTTTCATTATATTGAACAAATTATTTAAAAGCGAAATATTAATTATTACTTAAGTTAGAATAATTTTTTTTGTCATTGTAATAATATTCCTTTGTAAATAACCTCAAATTATCTTTATCGATTGACTTTATCAATTTCATAAGAAGTGTGTAAGATGAAACTTCTAGTGTAAGTATTAATTGCCATCAATTATATCATTTGTAGTAGAAATAAACTATGTAATTGTGATGATTATCTAAAAGCTGTAATTAATGGCAATTATACTATTAATGCTGGTTACAATGTGGCATTTGCAGTTGCACATGTGGTTATCTTCCTAGACAAAACGAAGTTATGGCATTTTTTTGAAAGCAAAATGTAAAGAAATAGTGCACATTGATATTATAAAACGGACTAAGAAAGAGCTATTAATGTCATGTTTAAGAGTAGGACTAATGAATAAGTATCTTGTTGTTGTGCCGAGAATGATTGAGTTGATGTATGTGTGTATGCTTCCATAGCAAAACTCATTGATATGACCAAAGTAGAATCATTCTATTTTGTCACACATTAAAAGTTTCATGTTCGAAAATAAGTTCATTACTCAAACTGTGTTCATATTTTAGGTTATAATTTTATAATGTGTTGTGTATATTGTAGTTGAAATTCCAGTTATTGTATATATTATAGTATAATAAAAAAAGTTTCTTGTTTGACTTTGGACAGTATTCTGTTGTTGAAAATTGCCACATGTTTTCCCTTAGTTATTATTAGTTAGTAAGTTTGATTTTGAAGTAAAAATAACATGAAAACGATGCCCTGCACAAATTTTTGAACTAATATTTCCAATGGTGCAAGGAGGGCGGGGGGGGGGGGGGGGACACCATGCTGTAAAATGCCCGGGCATGTGACTAAAATGTTGGTTCGTAAAACCCAGTGGCGCTCACAAGGGAGGGGTCCAGGGGGTCCGGACCCCTCCCAAAGGTCTTGCTTTTTTTCCCGATTGATTATGATTCTGTGTATTTTGTACATAAAATTAATTCAAACAAAGCTAACATTAATTTCAGTTCTAATAAGTGAAAAAAAAACCTCATGATAAAAGATTTTTTTTAAATATTGTGCACTTTTCCTATATCGAATTGCCTATTACAAGCAGAATGGTGATTATAAATGAATACACTAAAATACCATGTTTTAGTTTTGTAATTACAGATTACACCAAATGAAATTCTATGAACTTCTAAATCATATGGTGCTTCTGCAACGATGAATTTGATTTGTTGAATCCATTTTTTAATTATGAGAAAAGTTAATATGTATATTATTTTGCTGTCTGGTAATTTATTTAAGTATATTTTATTAAATAACACTAATTGTTTATTCAATAGTTTAATTTTTACTGTTTTTCGTTCTCGAGAATCGAAAAAATCAAGTCAATATGTTTGACGGCGTATTGGGGATATGATATAAGACAGGCTTTCGATCTTGGACCCTCCCCTTGCAAAATTCCTGTGTGCGCCACTGGTAAAACCCCTTACATGTTTTTAAATTTAAATAGCTATCACCAGTACTTGAAATGAGCGGTCATTAGTTGCATTTTATGAAATTTTGATTTGACACCTCGATTTCCAATCCTAGGTGCCAAATTTGAGGCCTACAGTTTTTGATCTCTCACACACATTGAAACTTTTTTCCCCCTCTGACTCATTGTGATTACAACACAAAGAATGTACAGGGTTAGCATGAAAGAATATCTCAAATTTAAAAATTTATATTTCATAAACTATTTACACTAACCACTGTAAATAATACATAAAAATATAAACATTCCAAATTTTTTGAACGTATGTGATTACTTAAACGTGCACGTTTCGCATTAGCGCAGCCAGAAATTCATTCTGGAGGGGTTTTTTTTGGTCACAGCAATCCTTACCATTGTATTAATTAATATATTAGAATTGGCAGTAATGTTAAACCAACACATCTGGGGGTCGTTCCCACTTTGCTGTGCCACTGATGTTCCGCAATGCTGAATTGACTGTGCAGGAGATAATTTACCCTTTATGTTTTGGCCAACCAGATCCCTAGTCCATGTGATTTTTTTACGGTGTTTTATCAAAGACTTTATACAAAAACATTGCAAGAACTTAGAGATTGCATATGTGTAGCATTACGAAAAATCGACAGTGAAACATTCCAAAATGTTTGTTAGATAAGAGTTGCATTACAAAAGGCTCATGCATCAAACATTTAAGTGAAAAGAAACTTGGAATCAGTCCAGTAGTTTTAAAGACTACCCCAGACATTCATATATACACACAGAAGTAGTCATTTATGTATAAAGATTTGTAGTGTTGAGTGTAATAGTTTATGAAATATAAATTTTTAAAACTGATATTCCGTGTATTTAAAAGTAATTTCAAAATGCAAACAATTTTGTCTTTAAAAACTCATTTTATTTGTATGCTAGATCTGTTTAGATGTGCTCGTGACAATGTGCAGCATTTCTATTAATATTCTAATATTTACATTTCTATTTTATTTTTCTTTTTACATTCGAATACATACCATACGGTAAACTCCCGATTATCCGCAGAATTATTTGGTACAAGCGCCGCAGATAATAAAAATTGCGGATAAACAGCTAAAAGTCTAAAATGAGGGACAAACGAGCTGATGTGTACCTCACATGACTTCCTTTTACTTCCAATTTAATGTCATTTTTCCATTATTGGCAATTTTATCAATAGTTTACACTCTAAATATCACTAACAGTGGCCAAATCGAAACCAGATTTAAAAAAAAAAAAATCTCCAAATTTGTCGCCAACTTGGTGACCAAAAGACTGGCGATATATATTGCCAATTGTCCACCGAATTGTAACACCACTTGAGTTTACATCGAAATTAACAATGATTTCCCCCCAAAAAGGGACAAAAGACCCCCTTAGAAACACCCAAATGCAACCAAAAGGGGGAGGTGCACAACTAGACCCCACTAGGAGTCTACGTACCAAATTTCAACTTTCTAAGACATACCGTTCTTGAGTTATGTGACATACAGACGTCACGAGAAAACTCGTTGTAACTAACTCGGGAATTGTCAAAATGGATATTTCGCGTGTCTATACGTTCTTAGGCACTTATCCACCTGTGGTCGAGTCGAAAAAAACACTTAACATTCATTCGGGGATGAGCAAAATGTTAATTAAGGTCGGTTTTTGTGTGAAAATTTGTTCGCGAATGCAATACTTCCTTTTTTGTAAAAGGAAGTAAAAGGTAAAAATTGTCCTTCTTCAAAAATTTAGCTGTATTCACGCATAAAACATTCTTCAAACAGTGAAAATGTATATAGTACAGTAAAAATTTTGTGTTTTTGTACAGCAGAACTTAACATCAATAAAGAACAAGAATATGTATGATGAAGAAAATACAAAATATTAATAAATAACTAGAAAACACAACTAAGTTTAAATTTATAAATTTTTGACAAAAAAAAAACAAAAACAAAAAAAAAAAAAACAGCATTGGTTTTTGCTTTTTACTGCGAAAATACATATTCCTGATTGTTAATTGACTCATGGATAATCGGGATCTTACTGTATATGTTTGATTTATTAAAAACTAGCTGTAAGTTTAAGAAATTAAAATGCGAAATAAAATGATTAACAATTTGAATGGAAATGAGATTTTTTTTTTTAACTTGATTTAAAAAGGCTTGTAACTTTTTTCCTTTGGAGATAGAAGTCTAATTTTTCGACCATAAGTCGAGATAGATCTGGAGTAAAAAATGTCTCTTATTCCAATGGTGTCAAAAAGAAAACTGTCGGACAATTTCTTCACTTTTTATTGATATATTTAATGAAGAAAGTAGTGCCTAAATTTCAGCTAAGCCAAAAAAAAAAAAAAAAAAAAAAATCGAGGTAAAAATAAATAGCTCCCGCCATAACTAAGAGCATTGACACCAATTGCGCTGAACGTGGAAAATTCTTTCCAACGATATGCAATATTAATGTGTGCAAGTAAATTTTCAACCCCATATATTCGGGAATTTATGTGAAAATTGGACCTAAATTGGAATAGAAAAAGAACTACTCATCGATTTTTTTTCGAACTGGTCTACAAACCTTTCCGGTGCTGAAAGAAAGATACTGTGGAAGTTTCAGCGAAATCGATCGGGTAGTTCTCGAGTTTTGCGCGTTTAAACAAACAGACGCTGTTTGGAGACTTCATTTTATACTATGTAGAGATGAAGTCTGGGTTGTTCATTTTGCAGCCTAAAAACTTGTACTAGGCTCCATCATGACGCTTATAGCTGGGGGTAAAGCTAACTTGGCAGCATTGAGCAGGTTGCATAGATTCTATTCACAGCATTATGACACTGCTATTTTAGGTGTGCCCATTGACAAAGAGGGGCAACTGCCCCTTCCTAGATCTGAGCCAGGAGCACCCCAAACGGAGATCACTGTGACCTCCTAAAATGTTTTCTATTTTAGCATTTTTTTCCTTTCTATTTTTTAAAGATGCTTTCATTTCATGTTGTTATTGCATGTACCATTTCATGTAAGCGAGTTCACATTTTATTATTCAGTAAAATTTCGAACTTCATTCAGCAATTTAAGAATCTTCCCCCTCTCCAATTTTAAGTTCGGGGCACCCCTGACTAGAACATGCTTAATTTGTTTTCTTGCACTAGTCCTTACATTATTCTTCTATTTTTTTGCAAATCCAATTTCAAGTACTTTATTTTGAAAAAAAAAAACTTTTACTCCTTTTTTTTTGAGCCTTTATACATACTATATTATTATATCTGGTATTAATTACTTTTTAGAAGGCTGAAGTAACCTTGCCTCCAAGGGTGTCCCGTGATTTTCTAATTACTGATGAAACTCCGAATTATACTAAATGATTAAAAAATAAATAAAAAAAATACTAGCACGCATACATTTCTACATCTATGAAAAGATACATTAGCATCATGTAAAAAGATTGAAAAAGTGACTGCAGCATTGCAGTACTGTCTCACTGTTTCCAAGTTTTTCGAATGAACAGTCAATACTTGTCAGATAAAACTTTTTGGGAGGTCACAGTGACCTTCCACGACCTCCCATCGGGAAACTCAAGCTTGCCCCCTCATGCATGAGCCCTGGCTTCGCCCATGATAGCAAAACTGTCTTTCTGTTCTAAAATATTTCGAATCATCAGTCAAAATTTGTTGGATAATAACTTTTTGGAAACACACTGACCCCCTGTGATTTCCTATCGGGGATCTCCTACTCCCCCCGCCTAACGTGAACCCTGGCTGCTCCCATCATGGGGGTGCCTCAACTATAGATTTAAATTCTTATTCCTAACATTAGTTGGGCTAGCCTGCTACTATCCTAACAGTATGACTTAGACCAAGGTTTTAAGGCATTAACTCCGAAAACCTCTCCTCATTGCACTGCTGCGAAAGAGTGTTCGATTATTTGAAAAATTATAATAATAATTAAAAAAATTTTTTTATTACAAATGGAAACATTAGTGTTTTTTAAAAGTCTTCTAGTGGTGTTGATCCAATCCTCAGGTGAGAGTGATTTTATTATCATAGTCGAAAAAAGCTTGCAATTGAAAGATTTTTTTCCCCTCCAGTAATAGATCAAAGCTAGATTTCCTTATTGAGAAAATGCGTTGAATTTTTTTGCATTAAAAGTAAAATTGCCGCCCTCAAAAAAAAAAAAAAAAAAAAAAAAAAAAAAGCCGCCCCCTCCGCCCTACCCTAGCTGAGAACAGTGTAACCCTGCTAGAGAACAGTGTAACCCTGCTCTCTCTCAAATTTTAAAGTTACATAGCATGTTCTACTTACTGTATCGACAAGAAGAAAACTTATAGGACGAAACAATAATAAGAATATTTTATTGTGTAAAGCTTATTCTTGATGTATAGTGCGTTTAAGCTTCATACATATATGATGATGAATTTTAAAATTATTTTAAACTGAAGTTTTTAATTAAAGGAAAATGTTTCTTTTTTCTTGTAAAAATTATGCAACTCTAAATTGCTGGCCAGCTATTTTTATTTTGTACGACCCCTCCATATTATTTATGCCTATATTTAACCCATGGTTAGAAAAATATTGAGCCCCTCTCAGGCTTGAGCCCGGGCGAACAGGTGTCCCTTCTCCCCCTTGTGTATGCCTCTCGCTGCCGGGGGGGCAAAATTGTTTTCTTTACAAGTCTTCAACTAGCGTACACTGTAATAACGATTCAGAAACGTTCCTGCAAAATAATGGGCAGCTGATGTGTCCAATTTCTTCCAGTAACATATCTTGCAAAGACCAGGAACGTTTTCCGCGAATATGCACCTGAAAACTAATTCACCAATAAAACCTTCCTGAAATTATCTCGCAAAACCTTAAAAATTCAGAAATCTTCCCGTTTGAATGCATGTCTTGTGTCTGGAACTTTAGAGTGAACTTTGGTAGGTATAACATAATAGCTTGATACTTCCTGATTTATTAGGAAGGTTTCATACGTAGTATTGCAAACATGGCCAAAGCTAAGCCAGAATTGCAAGCAGGTATCGAGAATTTTACTCGCCTGCAACTCTTACAAAGCAGCGTAGTCCATACTTATTCGCTTCCTCTGAGAGCTTGAACAGCATGGACGGGCCGTGAGTAATCTGAAGCCGATTCACTTTATAAGTATGCAAATTTAATCTTTAAACTGGGAGCTAAAAATATTTTTTACACCAGTGAGAAATGCGCATTCGTGCAGCTTGTGGCAATTCGGGAAACTTTTTGACAAGGATACTTGACTTTTCCAAGAAGTGGATAAAAACCATTGAAATCTCGACACTTTACACGGAAATACTCAGTTACGTTTCGGATTTTTTTACAGCGTATAAGTTTAAGGATTTTGTATAAGTACCTTTTCTTATATAACAGATTTATTTCTTAAATCTTCCAGTAACTTGTAACTCTACACAAGTGCCATTCCGGGATTGGAGCGAAAGTTTGCTTATTGATAGAATACTTTAAAATATTGCACCAATGTTTTTTTTTTTTTTTTTTAAATCTGTCATAAACACTTTTAGAGAGGTTAAATTCCCCCCGAAATGTTCCGTCATTGAGATATTAGAGAATACAATATATTTAATTTACCTTAAATATTTTGCATTATATTTAAATTACAGTTTACTTTTTATTATTTAAATTTTAATTACAGAGCTCAAGTAATGATTAAAAATCTAAAAAAGAATATTTTGCTGTTACAGCTAAGCGAAAAATATTTTACAGTAACCTGATAACAGAGAGTAGACTTTTCTTCGGATTTTTCTGAAAAATTCTTTTCTATTTACTTGCAAGGGTATATTACGTTATTCCTATAAGTAGTACCTTCAGAAAATTCTTCAACACATCAACTTTAATTTGTTTTCTTACTGTAAATTATTTTTCCTTTCAAGTTGTTAGATGTGACTTAAATTTTTCTGCAATTAAAACTAAAAATAAAAGTGTATTGCACCTTTAATAACCCAATGTAATTTTACCCTGTTAAAAGTATTTATTGCTGATAAAAATACTGAACTTCTATTTTTTGAAATGTTTTTTTTATCGATATGCAAAATTTTATTAATTGATTAAAATGTTTCTTGCTGATAAAAATATTGAGCTCTTAATGAAAAAAAAAATCTATTGGTATGCAAACTTTTATTCTGATTGGTGAGTGATACTTGGGTAGAGTTACATGTAAGTAAAGTCATTTCACCCCTTTAAAATTATTCAACGAACGAAAATGTTTTTGCAGGCTTCCTTTTCGAATCATGCATGCGAGACATAAGCAATGACCAAGGTTCAAAGACATATCTCGGAGTCATTGGTAGGAAAATCAAGAATGCATATCATAAAATTCCAACTCGCGTATAGCGATTCAGCGCACGATTCATTTTTCATTAATACGATGTATTAAATTCTGCCGATTGTCACAATACGATAGTTAAATTCCCCCTTCCGGATATGCGAGCGCGCATGAACACAATCCCCTTTGAATAGCAATGGCAGAACGAGTGGCCATCAGGTCTGGAGGATATGCTGCCCAGTCTGTCTCACCATGAGAACGAGCTGGTAATTACATAACTCTTCAATAGGGATTAGCAGTTTTTGTGGTACTTGAATCTTTTCATCTGGGGTGACCTTACACGCTGTAGGGAAGATGCACCTCTCCGAGGTTGCCACACTGAGACACGTGAACGTGTGTTGGAAATGGTCGCCAAGAAGTCAGCTTTTTGTTAATATAGAGCAGCAATTCAACTTTTTTTTTGTTGTTGCTCTTCTTGATTCCCCAAAGTAGATGTCAAAGAGGAGTTAAACTTGGTCTTTGTTCGGGAAGCGGAGCATGTTGGTCAAAACTTTATTCTGGATAATGAGGGTACGTTTGAGGTAATGAAAAGCAAAGGGTTGTAAATGGACTTTTGTTTTGAGTTTAAGGCGAGCAAAATTCCAACCGAAGATAAGCTTCCATTGAAATTTTTTATAAACCATGCTACGTAACAGCAACCAATTAAGCATCCTGGGGCACCTTGCATGAACTTGTTTTGGCCTCCTCCCTTTATCACTATATAGTGATTGATAGTTTAGTACTTCACTAGAGTGAAGAAATAAAATATTTTGCTGCTTACCAGGCAGAATTAAGCAACATTTTGGAAACGCAATTTATCAAGGTGGGTTTTTTACAAGGCTACCAATTTGGGAATATTTTGCCTACATATTTCTGGTGAATCTTGAATGAAAGAGCGAGTTGTCAAGTTTTAATTGGCTACCGCTAGATATCTATGCGTGTTTTCGTATGTGTCCCGCTTGTTATTATTGCATTTAGGTAGTCAAAATGGCGATCAATGGAGAGGTGATGTATCTTTTTATGATCGGCAACCCCTTGAACACCAGACCTAACATCAAGTGGTTTTTTCCTGTGAGGATATGTTCAGGATACTGTAATCCCCCCCCCCCCCTTATCTGAAAATCTTGGCAGCCTGAAAGGTTGGATCACTGCAGCAATTGCTTCTGTGACTGCATACATTCCTCAACTTGCATCTCTGGAGTTTGAGTACAGGTGGAGTATCGTTCAGGCATCTGGAGGAGGGCACATAGACCATTTTTAATGATTTAAATTTGGAACAAAAACGTATTTGTACCATTTTTACTCTTAGGAATATACACGTTTGGAACTCCACCATTCCTTTTGAATCACTCTGTATAGTGTTCAGTCCACAGATGTAGTATTAACAAGATACGCAACGAGAAATCGGTTCCAAGGGCAACCGAGCCCTTCTAAAAGACGGACAAGCGTTCGAAAAACGAATGCACTGGCTTGGCACAAGCAATCACAATTAATGGATGAAGAGTAAAACCTTATAAGATTTTAGAAAAAAACTGAAACTGAAAATTTAGAAACAGAATAAAATTAAAATTTAAATGAATTTTCCAAATTCTTCCTCGTTTTATCAAACAACTGTTATACTCGATAGCTAAATTAATTTCCTAGAATCACCTTACTTCATCAAACAAAATGTACACGAAAAAATTACTAGTATCACATTTTATACATCCCCCTCTCTTCTATGTTTAGGATAGCAACTAGCAACTAGTATATTTAACAGTAATTATTCTTTCTTGCATGATTTTCTTTTTGGTTTTGATGAGAAATATATTTTCTGAATCGGTCTCCACTTCTTCAAAGTGGTATAATAAATAAATTATTAACTTCTCAACTTTATCTTCTGTCCCTACATTTTCTAACAAATGATATACTCATAACTTATGTTTTCAAATTATAACTAGTATACGAAATATCTATTATGATGTATAGATTTGCCTCTAGTTTACTTCACAGCTGATTTTTAAAATCAGTATTATTCTAGTTATAAAACATGCTTTTACGTTTATTTACTAAAAGTATAATTATTATACTTTCCTTAATTGACTTCAATTTCATTTAATAACTGATGTATTTAATAGCTTAATTTTCCTTTTTAGATCCATTTCTGACGCAAAAGTAATGATGACAAGATTCTTGCTGCTATTTGAGACTTAAATACACGATTTTTTAAAAACACTAAAATATGTTCTTTGACTTTAAATCTCTTTTCAAATCATGAGAAAAATACTTAAAACAATCATAGTTTCATTTAGGTATGGATTTTGGTTAAACAACCGCTTGGCAACATTGGAGTTCAACTGAAAAAACAGCAAATAGTTTGCCATCAAATGTCCGAAACATTGATAAAGATTGTAAAAATAACTTATTATTCAAGTAGTAGTAAAATTTTATTCGCCATAAGGATTAAGAGTAGGTATTTTGAAGCTCCCTAGAAAAATGTCCTGCATTGGCGAATGCCTTAAAAAGAAATATATTCTTGCTTTCCATTAGATTGCGGCGTTTTCAAATTTAAAAGGATTTAATTGCATCTTTAGTGAGTGTTTTCCTGGTTATTGGAAACTACAGAGTAACAATTTGTTCATATAGCATTAGAAGACTTAATTGGGTATGTTGCCAAATGGCAAGACGTTGCATCTTAATGGTAAATCAGTAAATATCTGTTTCGAAGTTTTAATCGGTTTTACTTTAATATAAAGTTTTATTTATCATTCAAATTAAATAGCTACTTATGTTCTCGAAATTCTTTCAATAAGAAACATTTAGGTTAAACTTAGGAGAGATAATTAGTGTCATATATACCCAAGTTTCTATGATGATGGTGGGAGTTCCAGATGACTGTCTTTCAACTTAGATTCATGGAAATTTATTTTTAAAAAAGAGAGAGAAGCATCATAGAAAAGAGCTCGTTTAAAATTTAAAGTTAAAACCATTGATTTGATGATGGTCCATTAAATTATGACGTAAAACCGTTGGAAACTTGACATTATTTTCCACGGGGTGCTAGTAGACCAATGTAGTTTATTGACGCCATAACCGAGGTGTTGTTAAAGCGGTGTCGTTGTAAAGGTGTTGAACTACACAGTCATAAAACTAATGATTAAAAGTGAACCCAATATTAAAGAAGTCAATTCTATCAAAAACTAGATCGTCTGCGTTCTCTCAACTCAATCCTGTTTGACCTCAGCTGAAAAAGGTTTTATTTTTCAAATCCTTTCTTCCTAAAGAAACAAATTTAAGACATTGATGATCGAGGAAAAGCTTTAAGAAGATTTGAACTAAAGTTTGAAACTTTAAACGCGAATGTTAATTGCAGTCGTAGTATCGAATGCATTTTTCGACACGATTTTCGACTTATCTCCAGCTGAGAAACGTGTTATAAATATTTTAAATGTATCAAAATTTCCGCATGTTGGAAGTACGCTATGGTGTAAAACTTCCTTTAAACAGATCGAAACTAACAAAAATCTATCAAAAACAAAAAGGTTTCATGCAAGTTAAATTAACCGAACTCCCAGTGTTAATAAGTAAACATACATCGAGAACTTCCTTGATATTAAAACTTAACCTCGCTTCTACGCGGAAGCGAAATGTTTAATAAATTTCCAACAACGCTTTCTTGTAATATGTGAACGCCGTAAGAAGAAGAAGAAGAATGGAATAAATATACTATGAAGCATAGTTTTCCAAGCGAATAAAGTGGCATCAGTTTGGGGCTATGTTAAAGAATGAAATCTTTTGTAAATGTATTTTTCTAATGTGCTATTTAACCACGCGAACTGTCGATTAAGTGATGCTGTGCCATAGCATCGTAAAGATGATAATGAGATAAAAGGTAATATACGGTTCTGCTTAGGGGAGGGTGTATCTCAAAAAGCAATTCAGCGAAAACGGTATTTTAAAATTGGATGAATTTTTCAACCTCATTGTATAGAGATATTTACATTTGACGAAATCATTTTGGAAGCATTTCAATTATAATCAGATGCATAGTGCTTGAAAATTAAAAGCATAAGAATATTTTAACAGTTTTAGCATTTTTATTTACATGAAAGAAAACATGTTGCGCTTAGAGAGTTTGGTAAATCATTAAAGATGATTTTGCATTTTATTAGTCATAGTGCGTAGTTGTTGCTGTCGGAGTCAGAGCGAAAATGCCAAAATCCGACTTCGACTCCGGAAATTTCAGAGCCTTCGACTCCGACTCCGAATCCGATAACTTCACCATAAAATTAGTCCAACTCCGCAAGCAGACTTTGAGGGAAAATGACCGACTCTGAATCTTGGAATTTTAAACCTTCGACTCCTGACTCTGACTCATTTACTTCAAAATCAGTGTGACTTCGCTGCCCTGGATGTGTCCCACAGCTGTGAGAAAAGGGGGTGTCGTTGACTCACAAAGAGAGTGGACTTCTGAGATGACAACACTCAGCACAATAATTATATTTACAATTGGGACAACACAAGAAGGATTTACATTACAAGAGAGAGGAAACAACACCCAGGCCACCGGTGGGAATCGAACCTACGCCCTCAGGCATACGAAGCCAGTGTTTCCACTATTTGGCTGCTGAGGCACCACTGTCTCTCGTTTGTGAGCAAATTGGAAAATTAGAACGAGCAATGCTCAGTTTTAATTATTGTTCTATCTTGAAAACACAACGTTCAAAGAACAAATGGTGACTGCTTCTCATTTGCTTGTTTAGTACTGTACTGAACTAAAATAATAATAATAACAAGTAAAACATTTTTTTTTTGCACTAACTACGCTGTCAGCGAAAGAGCCAAGCGGGGAATTTCGGGGCCAAAACGCCCTAGAACCATTGGTTTTGACCCTTCTTCCCATATTGCCGTTTCGAATGTGGTAATTTTTATTCCTATAATGCAGATCAGGGCCAGATAAAGATACCGAGGGGTCAAGGCCAAATACTTTTTCAGGGCTCCCCCTGTAGTCAAACCTTGCACCTTTGTCTATTAGATAAAACAATTTCAGCCTTGGCCTATTCAGAAATCAGGCACTGATGGCGATTATAACCAAAAACCCCACCCAAGAATCAATTTCTTGCTGCACTACTTTAAGCTATTGACGCTGCACTAATCTCAAGAGTGCAAAAATTGTATGTATGGCCTGTGGTAATGGATAATGGGGGATAGAGATCAGCTCCGGGATTGGCCATTGCATGGAATACCAGTAGATCCTTTTTCTGTGACCACTGAAATAGTAATAATAATAATAATAATGAAATGTGTAACGTAAATACACACGATAAAAGTGAAACTTTTCCTTTAATTTTTTAAAATTTTAAACTGACATTTCATCTTTACGTTTTCTCTCACGCCATGCTCTTGTTCTTTAGGCGCCTTAGGTATATTGTATATTCGCAACAAAATTGCATATTTTATTGAAAAAAACTGATTATAAACCAACGGGAAATCTAAACAATACTCAAAATACGCTATTTAATTGTTGCCATAAACAATGAGAAATTAGGTAATTATAAAGCCATTTTGTTAATAAAAGTTAACAAACTAATTTCAAGGCTGAACTTAAACAATGTGGATTATATTCTGATGACTTGCATTGAATTCGGGAAATCTTCAAAAACCTGCATGATTAAAAAAGTTAAAATGCCCAAAATCCACAAATATACGCTTGCTTAAGTTCAGCCAAGAAATTAATTTGTTAAATTCATTAACAAAACTAACTTTATAATTACTATTATTTTTCATTATTTTGGCAACAATTACACGACAACTCCGTCACTTCCGTCACACAAAAAAAGATTACGAATCAGAATTTTAAAGCCCTTGCATAAAATATTTGACTTCAAAAAACCACTTCTGAATAAAACTGATATTTTCACTACCCGATTTTAAGAGGAAAAAAAATGATCTGTATACAAACTATTTAGCACTGTGATTTTAAACTGGTAAAAGGATAATCTTACTTTCAGTTTACTTATTGAACTTCGCTTCCTCAATAATCCATAGTGTTATATAGATGCTTCACTTGCCAAATCGGTTAACTCCATAAAACAAAAGGCGGGAAAAGTGATGAAGATAGTGTTATCCATAGGAGTGAATGGGCCTTCGTGTTACATTTTCTGCCATCTTAGGATCAGAAATGTACTGAACCAAAAATTTAATATAAATTCACATTCTAAGCATTGATTAAGCACTATTAAAGCAGAAATGTGGATTTTTTTTAAAAAGTGGAGCTAATCGATTTGACAACTGAAGCATCCATATATTTATTCAGAAGAAACAAACATTGAGACTTAAAAAAAAAATTAATTTGAATTTTGACATCTTGAATTCAAATTATGTTTTTCGCAATCACGAGTGTGTGTAGGTAGGCATGTGTGTTTGTGTCTGTGTGCAGGCTTGAATGTATGGGTAGTTGTGTGTATGTTTTTGTGTGTGTATGTGTAGGTGTCTGTATGTATCCGTGTGTGTATGTGTTTGTGTGTGTGTAGGTGTGTGTATGTTTGTGTAGTTGTGTATGCGTGTGTGTGTAGGACATGGATGCAACCTAGAGGCATCTTTCGCTATAATAGCAGCATCGCGAGGAGCCGGTGCACGGTGATAGTGTGGAGTGTGGAGCTGGGAAAATAAAATGATAGCACGCCAAAAACAGTCAAATGAAAGTAATAAGCAATCGGGATTGCTCAAAAAAAAAAAAAAAAAAAAATAATAATAATAATAATAATAATAATAATAATAATTTGAGTTTTTGGCATCTTGAATTCAAATTATGTTTTTCGCAATCACGAGCGTGTGTGTGTGTATGAATGCACGTGTGTGTTTGTGTAGGCGCATGTGTGTGGATGCGTGTGTGTATGTATGCATGTGTGTGTGCGTGTTGTGTATGCAGTGCTGTATGTGTACGTGCGTGTGTGTGTAGGCATATGTGTTTGTGTCTGTGTGCAGGCATGAGTGTGTGTATGTGTGTGTGTTTAGGAGTGTGTGTTTGTGTCTGTGCGCAGGTGTGTATGTGTGTGTAAACTTGTGTGTGTAGGCGTGTGTGTGTAGGATATGGACGCAACCTGGAGACGGTTTTCGCAAGAGGAGCAGCATTGTGAGGCCCGTCGACGCGACGGTGGTGCTGGCAGAGGGTGCTGGTGGGAAAATAAAAGTATAGGAACGCCAAAAACAGTGAAGTAAGAACAATAAGCAATCGTGATTGCTCAAAAAAACCCCTGGAATTTGCTGAGAAAAGAAGAAAAAGATATACTTGATCTAAATTAGATTGTTTTTCAATTAAACTCAAGAATTTGCGAAACCTAACTTAAAATCCATCGGTAGCGTCTATCCAAGTAAAATATAAATAGTTTATGATTTTAAATAGTGATAACTTTTTAAACTCATTTTTGTCTCGTAAATATCGAAATCCTCGAATAGGAATAAATTTTTCAGTTCCAGAAATGCATTAGCAATTTTATTGCATTAATAATAGTTTTAATGAGTGTGTTATTTTTTGTTGGACTTAGTATGACAAGAAGGAATGAAAAGGAAATTAAGCGTTAAATAAGTTCTATAGCATTTAAGAAGAAATCGAAATTCAATTATTTAAATGCAAATCTCGTTCCTTCAGACTAGATTAATTTCCGATATAATAGGTTTATTAACGAGTTCGTTTTTTTTTCTCTCCAAGCAGTTTATTTTCTTCTCCTTTTACGTGTCTTAAATAAAAGTAATAAGTGCAAAAGGTCTATTATTTTATCTAACTCGATTGTTTTTAATTTTTTTTTCAAAACTACTCTATCCATTCTTGCGGGTGTAAATAACGCACATAAATTTGCACTTTAATCCAATTTTCTTTAAACTTTTCTCTTTTAATTTGCTTACCTTTGAATATAAGTAACCATTATAATAAGTATTAACTTTCTGCAAAAACATTTTGTATTCAAAAATAAATGATTTGCAGGTCTTGCTTGCGTGCCCGTTTATGTCACACCCACGTGTAACACATTTTGTGTGGTGTGACTGTGCTTTTTTTTGTACTAGCTTGAAGCGTGGGAGTGGTAAATGTACTTTATTATGTAAAATTTTTTTAAAAATCCCATTTAACGTTTTTTTTTTCTTTCTTTTTTTTGTCTGCAATTAGCGTTTATTTAGTCTTTTTGTTTCGGTAATTTTCATTGAAGTAATTTTGAAAACAAAAAATTCAGAAAGACGTGTATTTATTTTTGTGTTACTGTCGACTTCAAAAAATGGAATTCAAAAAGCAAAAATTTTGCTAAATGCTGTAAAAGCACTTTTTTTCTCGCAAAAATGAAGACGTCTCTGATTTCGCGAGCTTAAAATTTGGCAAATTTTATGTGAACAGATCCGAAAGTTTATTACATGCATAAAGTCGAAGTATTCCGAGAGGTTTAAACTTTCGCGATTGCTACTGGATTGTGAAAATTAAAGCCTAGCAAAAATAAATGCTTTCACAGTGCTTGATCAATTGTAACATTAGCATCACTAGTCTCTAGCACTATATCTTTTTGGGACAAACCGGGACCACGTTCAGAGCAAAAAAAAAAAAAAAAACGAGTTGTAAAAAATCGGGACAGGGCCTGAAAATTCGAGACATACGGGCAGGGCCCGATTAAGATATCGAAGGGCCCTAGGTCAAATACTTTGTTGGATGCCCTTGAATTCAAACTTTTTAACTTTAGCCATCAGCTAAAACAGTTTTAGCCATACACTAAAGTAATTTTAGCTATCTGGAGGTCCCTAAAAATCGGAGGCCCTTGGCCACGGCCTTGTTGGCCTATTTAGTTATCAGGTCCTGCACATATTTCAACCCTTTCCCAAAGCTTCTTTACTCCTCACGAACTCGGGCCATCCACCAAAAAGTGCGCTAAGTTCTTCTACTTGGCAATCAGGCGTGGTAATGACCTAGTCGGCCGAGACAGTTCAATGACCGTAGCCAAGTCACAAATCAAGGTCTTGAACTTCTTTTTTTTCTTTCTGGAAGTCAAAATTGGTGTTTACCTGTTCCTGCTCGGGGCTCTTCCGGATTGTGGCCGCGAGTACTTACCGGCCAGCTTGGATTTCATCATCATTACGACTTGAAGATCCGAAGGAGGAGGATCGGTAAGTTGCTCCTTTTGTCTTCCGCTGCTGTCGGCATTGTACGACACTTAACAGGGTGGAGGCGGTTTGTATTTTTGGTGTTTATTTATTTCAGTACATTTGTGCTGTGATCATTATGGGCTTATGGTGTTTGATCGAGTAAATTGGTTCCGTTTTACCTCAGTTGTCAACATTTGGGGGCGAAGCTGTTTCATTTGTGAAAGAAAAACTGTTAGAATGTATGTATTTTGAAAATTGAGGAAACACTATTGTCATTGTAAATGTTTAAGAATTTGAAAAATATTTGCTAAATATTCACTAAATGTAGATAATTACTTATTGTTGGCGTAATAATACACGATATGGTATTGTGTGCACCTTGTTTTGTTGTGACACTACGTTCTGGTGTAGCACATTCAATGCATCGCGTTTTTGACGCAATAATTCATGTCATGTCATAAATAAAAGAATTACCCCCCCTTTTCCTGAAATTTAAACTTTTTAGCTCCGTCATAACTGAAACAGATAGAGATAGAAAATCAAATAGCGGTGTTAGAAATCATTAGAAAAAAATAACTGATCCCTCGGACCAAGTATGAAGTTAAACTGATCCACAAACGGAATGACTTGTCCACTTAACACAAAATGTAGTTTAGTTTAAAATATATTTCTCCATAATTTTATCACCATTTTATTTAATATCTTATTTATTTTTCACAGAATCGTCAGAATGTAGCTAATTGACTTTAATTTGAAATTCACATGAAAAACAATTGCCTAAATTTAAACCAAATTATTGCAAATTCAAAAATAAAATTAAAAAAATGAAAGTAATATGAAATTTTTTTTTGTGCTGGTCGATAATCGATCTCACGGACTAGTGAATTCTATTCCATGATGGTCCGAAGCAATATTCACTGGTCTCAGACCTGCGGACCATATTAATTTTTAATACCGAATAACATCAAATAGGTTACGGGTTAATCACTTATTAATTTTCAGCTTTTATAACAAATGTTGAACTATTTGATTGTTTGTTGCTTTACTTGTTTTGAAGATCTGAGTTAGAAATTAAAAAACTGGTGTTATGTGCCTAGTGTAGCAATACGCATTGTACGTTTCAGGTGGAAAAATACCGATAACAACTAAATTGGGAAAGAAAAGATCTGCTTGGGGAACAAAACTGTAACTAACAATATTTGTGTTAAATACTTTTTTTAGTCCAAATTATAAAAGTTTCATTTAGTATTCTAATAGTGCAGTACACGTTTTGTGTTGCAATAGTTGCAAAATTGCCGTCAGTGCTTTTAAAGCTCGTTTTACACACTTTTCGAAAAAAAGCGAGCAGATTAAAAACTGCACTTCTATAAATTAATTCAAAAATAATCAAGATATGGAAAATGTATGTATATAAAAAAGCATGCATAAATCAAAATTATTTTAACAGTTAATAATATACCGACTGCTTTTGTTGTCATAGTTTCAATGAACCTGCGTTTCGCCTTGTAGGGAAAGTATGGATTTCTGGTATTGACTAACATTTTATGCATGAATTATTATTCCAATTTAAAGTCACACATATTTTGTCCCTGAAATATAGCTCGATTAAAAATAGGTATGTTTTCTTAGTTTTGCATGATGTAATTGCAAATATAATAATAATCGTATCTCCTGTTAATTTGAAAAGACAATATTTTAGTTTTACAGGAAAATTTAATTTAGTCTGCTTAGTTTTAACTGGATTCGCTTGTTACTTTGAGAATATTATGTTTTATTGAGCGTCAAATGTCAGTCAGATTTTTCTGTTTTTAAAATTTTAAACTATCATCAGGTATTTGCTTGAACTTTAACTTTTAGTTGCTACATGTGATCAAAATTTTACTTACTTTTGTGGATTAGGAGTGAAGTTGCATTGAAAATGTAGTATATGTTTTTTTAGTTTGCTCTAGTTAGTATATCAAATAAAGCACGTTTTCGTGTCGTAAATACGCAAAATATTTGATCACATTTCCATTGAAGTGTTTTATGGTTAAAAAACAGCATCATTGTTTTAACTGCTGCTACAAATTATTAAAATATTTTTCTTCACAGCATACTGAACTTTCTTGATTCGTATGCTCTTTTTTGTTTTGAAACAAAATGATCATTTTTGAAATTTTAGCTGCAAGTTTAAACAGTATTTTTCTTCGCATTATAGTAAAACAATGAAGCTTGCTTGACTGTTAAACGATTTTTACTCTGGCTACAAATTATTAAATTACATTTTTTGCAATATACTGAATCAACGAAACTTACTTAATTCGGAGGTTATTTATTTAAAAAAAAAATAGGATTATTGTTTTAAAACTTCAGCTGCCATAATTATTAAACTATTTTTTCTTATATTATACTGAAAAAATTAACTTTGCATGATTCATACGATATTTAAAAAACAAGACTATTTTGCAGCTAAAAATTATTAAAGTATTTTTTTTTTTTACTGTCTAATGAAACAATGAAACTTGCTTGATTCGTAAACTAATTTTGTCTTTAAAATTTTATATTGAAAGAAAAAAAAAAGAAAAAGAAAATTTGAATTTTTGGCATTTAAGTTCAAATTATGTTTTTTGCAATCACAGACGTGTGTGTGTATGTAGGCGTGCATGTCTTTGTGTAGGCGTGTGAGTGTGTGTATGTAGGTGCGTGTGTGTGTATGTAGGCGCATGTGTGTGTATATGTATGCGATAGTGTGTAGGCATTCATGTGCAAGCGTGAGTGTGTACATAGGCGTGTGTGTGTGTGTTCGAACGCGTGTGATTAGGATATCTACGCAACTTGGAGACGGTTCTCGTCAGAGTAGCAGCATCGGTAAAAGCCACAAACACATTTTCACAGGAAAGCCAAATCTCATATCAGTTTTTATTGCACTGTACCTTATTCCTCTGTAAAAATCCTTCCTTTTTCCAATGTATCTCTTTCTCTGCTGCTGCCGTAACGCATAGATACTAGCAAAAATATTCCCTTTATTACCACGAAACACAAATTATGATGGAAATGTGCATGCAGATATAATTAAAAAAAATTAAATAACCAATATATAAATAGAAACAAATAAATAATAATTAAAAATGTAACAAGTCTGGAAATAAAAACAAATAAAAAATGTGTTATAAATGTACAAATAAAAAATGTAACATGTCTGGAAATTTGGTTAAGTCAAATTTTCAAATTCGAAAATATTTTTTGGCTCTGATTTTGAAACTGTCCTTCATCCCCCCCCCCACATGAGCTTTTTACAAATCACGAATTTCAAAATCTTTGCTAATAATAAAGCTGAAAGTCTCTTTGTCCGGATCTCTGTCTGTCAGGATTTCTCTCTGTCCGGATCTCTATCTGTCTGTCAGGATCTCTGTGACGCGTATAGCGCCTAGACCGTTCGGCCGATTTTCATGAAATTTTGCACAGAATTAGTTTGTAGCATGGGGGTGTGCACCTCGAAGCGATTTTTCAAAAAATTCGATGTGGTTCTTTTTCTATTCCAATTTTAAGAACAAAATTATCATAAGGCGGACAAGAAAACTACGAAATTATCATAACGTGGAACCGTAGCATGGGCACAAGCCAATTTGAGAGATACAAAATTATCATAAAGTGGAAGCATAACATTGGTACAAGCCAATTGGCGAGAAAATTCACCATACATTATTTGTAAATATACAGGCGAATCAAAAGACCTTTCAATTTTTTTATTACGGGCAAAGCCGTGCGGGTACCACTAGTTTATAAATATTCTGGAATTTGAGAAAAGAATAAGATTTCAAAAGAGATCTAAATTAAGAAAAATAAATAAATAATTGAACAATAATTAAAGACATTTTTTACTTAAACTGTACAATAAAATGTAGTTAAACAATTAGGGGCCTAAAGAAAAGGGCCTATGTGGAAGGTTTATTGATCGCTTAATTTCTAATGAACATTTCCATAAACGGGCTCTTCAGTTTTTGGACACGATTAATTTTTTAATTCATGTTATGTGCTGTCTAGTCTTCTGAAACCACTCCTCCTTTTCATACATCCTTAGTGAACGAAATAAAATTGTAAGCATACTACATACAATTTTATTTCATGTGTCGAAGTTTTTTTCGCCCTTTGTGCAGCTTTCTTCTCGTGTTTTCTGTGTGGTTCACCTTGGTGTAACATCCAAGAACAGACACCATCATGACGTTCTACTGCTTTCGATAATTCGTTTCCTTTTTTTTTTTGGATGCCCTGCTAAACTTCCTTTCACGTCTTCGCTGATGCAATTCAGCTTTTCTGTAAAACAATCTTAACTTGAATGGGGTCGTTTCCAAAATTTAAAAAGTATTGTTTTCTGAAAGAGCATGCTTAAAAACATAGGATTTTTTAAATAATTTGTTTAAGTTTAATATTTAAAAAAAAATTACTTAAATCGGTGCGCTTTCATTGTTTATGTCTTCTGCCGATGACGTCACAAATGATGCAATGCCATTCAGTGTTGCCATTCACAGAACAAAATATTTAATTCGCATCTTTACTCACGTGTATTGGCAACGATATGGTTGATAGCAAGCGTAGAGCGAATTTTCATTGATTATCATAACGTGAAAACGCGATAGAAAGATGCGCCAAAGAGCATCATTTGTGATGTCATAAAGACCACGCCTTGTTTGAAAAATCGGAGAAATAAAAAAAATAATTAAAAAATAACTGTTTGGAAAATGAAAGTATTTTCTGGGTCCATGTTATTTTTTTTGCTTATTCTATCAATTCCAGTGACAAAAAGTACTACTTTTGACTGAAGGAAGCAACCCCATTCAGACAGTGAATTTAAAATAACTAATTTTCACTTTTTAAATTGCCTTGAAATTTTATATTGTAAAATATTTAGAGTGAACGCGAGTCATACTCTTCTTGAACAACCGTGGAATTCTATACAATATTTAGGTCCGTCTGCAATAGATCTTACAAGACAAACCTTAAGATTTAAAATACAATAAATATAAAGTTTTTGACCCTTTTTTTAATTTTAATCTGACTGTGATAAGGTGACTTCCGATCCATTAAAGTTTACATAATTCCATTTGTTAAAATAGGAGTGAGGAAAGTCGGTTTGAGTTGCGATAGCGTTTAACGGCGTTGTGATAATAGAAGAATTTCTTCTCTTTCAACTGAAACAAAAATAAACCTATCCAAGGTCAATCATCTAGTTACCAGAGCTGCACCATGCTACTGCTTTACAGACTGACCAGGATTCTCTTTTTAAAAATTCCATCTGTTCCACCTAACTTTCATCTTTCAGCAGTTTTCTAATGCTATGGTGGGTTATAACTCCTTGTTTGACTTAGTCCGTTGAAAAAACTTCGACTGACTATGTACTTTTTTAATTAATAGAATAGTTCACGGGTAAAAATGTCTAAAAATATTTCAAAAATACAAAGAGGATTAAGTTTATTGAAGCTTGTAGCAATACTTTCTTAAAACTTTCACATAATCTTTCTAAGTATCAGTGATTAGCATCGTCAGATCGATCATTTGTAAACGTTAAAAACAAGAGTTCCAAGAATAGTTTTCGATAGTAAAGGTAATTAACATTTTGGCTCTGCCGGGGTTTTGTAATTTATGGTCTTAAAAATTGTAGCACTCCTCATTTAGTTCGTGATTAATTGCGTGTTAAAAGTAATTTGAGACAACAACTAGAAGTGAAAGGAGGAGGAGTTTGAACAAGAAGATAGTTGGTCATTTATAATGGGTAACAAGTTATAAGCTCATTAAGTTTTTCTCTGTTAAATTTCTAGTGGATGCAATATCTTCAGGAGAAATAAGGTATGCATGTCTGCATGAAAATTTTGATAAAAATTTAGTGGAAACAGTTTTGTGTTATCTAAAAAAACAAAAAGTGCGTTAACTCTAGAGAAATTTTTTGTTAAAAATCTTGAGCTTTGAAATATTATTTCAACTTGCTTAAAATTTGTAAGACTGGGTTAAATCCCAATTATATCTGATACCCTCGTGACCAGAGGGGTGTTAGAAAATCAAAATCGGCGAATAATCGGCGGGAATTTTAAAGTAGCTTTTAATGCATAAACACTAAGTACGGGGAAAAACCCTATCTTTACTAGTAATAAAGCTGAAAGTCTACCTGAATCTCTGTCTGTCTGTCTGCATCTCTGTGATGCGCATAGAGCCTAGATCGTTCGGCCGATTTTCATGAAATTTGGCACAAAGTTAGTTTGTAGCATGGGGGTGTGCACCTCGAAGCGATTTTTCGAAAATTCGATTTTGTTCTTTTTCTATTTCAATTTTGAGAACATTTTCCCGAGCAAAACTATCATAAGATGGACGAGTAAATTGCCAAGTTATCATAACATGGAACCGTAACATGAGCTAGTCAATTGGCGAGAAATTCATCATACGTTATTTGTAAATATACAGGCGAACCAAAAGACCTTCTAGTTTTCTACTACGGGCAAAGCCGTGAGGGTGCCACTAGTAACTATAATAAAGTCAGAGAAAAAATTGCATTTTAATTTTGACAAATAAAGTATGATTTGGGTAGTAAGCAAAGGTGCACTCAATTAATTTTAGCTACCAGTTGGATAGTTATCTCAGTTTAATTAGAGAACATTTGCCTCCTGCTCGGTTATTCACTATACTCCAGCCTGATTGGTCCATAACAAGGACGAAACTGAAATCTCTGGGTGTCATAACCGGGAAAAAAGGGTGCTGGATAACCACCGTTTCAGATAATTGGGGTTCTACTGTATACAGCTTGTAAATACAGTAACGCCCGATTATAGAGAAACTAAAAGGACCAAATAAAAGTTTTGTTTTGATCGTAATGTCGTTGTAAAAAATAAATAATACTTGTACACAATAAAACGCGAGGGGAAATGGACGCTAATATACGTTATAACAATAATTCGCTATATACAGCTTCGTTATAAACGGGTGCCACTGTATCTTCACCTCGCACCAACACTCGAATATCTCACTGTTGTTTTGAGGCTCATTAGATATCTTACTGCTGCTCTGAGATGATTGTATAACCATTAGCTATGAAGAGAAACATTTTTCTTTTCGGAAATTTTTGTTGAGTCTTTGTGACAAAAAAAAAAAAAAAAAAAATATTTGGTTAGACTGCGTGTTTTAGTGAAAGACTAGTAAAATTGAAGACCTTTTCGGAATTTTTGTCTTAGTCTTTAAAGGCAAATAAATTTCTTTTTTATGCATTGTAGTTCTCAATCTAAACCTTTTTCTGGCTAAAATATAATAATTATTTTTACAGCTGGCTCGTAATAACTCTACTACACTATGGAAAATCACTGGCTGACGCTTTTCATCCTGGTGTCATTTAGACTGGCATTAGCTCAAACGGGTAAGTAAATAGCATTCATTGTGCACAATTTTACCAAAAAAAAAAAAAAAAAAACCCAATATTTTTGAAAATATATTTTGTCAAAAAATCAGTAATAATTTATAATTTTACTGAAAATAATCAGAATTTATTTTTTCAACCAGATCAGTAATGTAGTAAAAGTTATTACCAAAAAGCTCGTTACAGCATCCAGATGCGACATTCTCCCTCTTTTCAGGGATCATCAGCTTGGAAAAGTCACAAAAGAGAGCGGCAGTAAACCTCTCATCGAAACTGAGATTACATTCACACCGGTAGCTAAGTTTAATTAGAATCTCTCCGAGGAGTTGACTAACAAAAAAAAAAAGGGTAGCAGTATACTAATAGCTACCAGTGTGAAGGCAATATCAGTTTCTTTGAAGGTTTACTGCCTCGAGCTCTGTTGTGGCGATTTCAGACTGATGACATCAATCAAGGTGAAACTGCAGTCTCTGGATGCTTTAACTAAGTTACGGTCGGTTGCTTGTGTCTTTAAACAAGTAATATGCTTTGCCTATCAAATTCAAATAATTTTTAAAAATGTTTTTCTCTTCTTCCATATACATGCACTCACACGCAATCACATATCAATTACACCAAAAATATACTCCTTGAAACGAAAACTCTCAGGAGTGCTAACTCAGAACAAGGGTTCTTCCAGAACTAAACGAACCTGATTTCCGGTACATCAATATCGAGTTTTTAACAACAGCCACATCTATCTTTCGATTGTCTTAATTTTCAATCCAACATGTTTTCCTTCAGTAGACAAAAATAGGAGAAGCAAGTTATTCAAAGAATTATAACAAAATATTCCTTTTGAATAAGATTAAAAAAAATCAATGAAAGTAAAAACGGTTTATTTACAGTTCGTTTACAAAAGAACCTATATGTAACCAAATATGAAAAATTATTCTATTCTAAATACTTTTTCGTAACAGTGATATGAGAAATAAAAGTATTGCTAAAGGCTTAATTTAATTATGTATACTGCTTAAAAATGTCGCTAAAAATTAAATTATTAAATAAATTTAGAAAAAAAAAATCACTCAAAGTAGAGTTTGAGATGTGATCAGTCCGAATCAGAGAATCTTTTTTTTTTTTTTTGTTTTTTTTTTTCAATAAATCATCACCAGGACACCACATTCCTATGTTTCTTTTTTTGAATCTGAAAATGATTTTGTTCAATGTTGAATAATTCCAGTTAAATAAGTAAATAAATAAATAAATATGTAAATAAATAAAATAAATGAATGAATGAACGAGTGTAAAGGAATAAATAAATAATTAATTACATAAATAGATAACAAAAAAAATAAATAAATAAAAAATGAAATAAACAAATGAATAAATAAAGAAATAGATAAAGAAATAAATAAATAAGTAGTGGCTACGAGAACTTTATGAAACGCCTAGACCCTGAACCGGAAAGTAAATTTGCTCTTTGAAAGAGCTTTTGACGTGGAATAGTCTTATAAAAAGATTTTTAAATTTTTTTTCTTCAAAGCTTAAAAAGTGCAAAAGATTTTAACGTTGGCACCTACGAGAGGTATTCAAACTATTTTATCTAGGAGTCAATAAACTAAAAAATATTTTTTTTTTGCTCCGAAAAATCGAGAAATTTGCAGAGGTTCTGAATATATTAATATTTTTTGATACCACAAAAACAAGCTATTAATATAAACAGAAATTGTAGACGTTATATTGACGCATGTAAGAGATTGTTTGGTATAAGTTTTTATATTATCCTATGTTTGGCATAGAAGGGGGGGGGGGAGAGGCGGAATTCAAAAGAATTTTTTTTTTTCAATTTAAAGGAAAGAGCTGTAAACGAATTATTTTTAATAAAATATATTTCTTAAGATAAAGGGGAATGTGGAGCAAAGTGAAATAGTTAAGATAACTTACTTTTTTCAAAATGAACGAATTGAAAATTTGTTTTAAAAATTACAGTACATAAACAAAGATCAATGTATTTTACAATAAAATTTGCATTGAAACATTCTTTTTCCTTTTTAGTAATAAAATTTGTATCTTCGGGGAAAAAAAGTGAAATTGTTCACTTTTTTTTTCCACGGGAGAAAAGTGAAAAAGAAATATTTTTGTAGCGAGCTATTTTTATTTGATTATTAAATATATTTTACATCAAATGAGGGAGTAAATAAAACAATAAATGAATAAATTCGATAATGAAACAATAAACGAATAAATAAATAAAGATATTAAATAATATGTGAGAAACAAAAAATGAGTGACTAAAATAGGGAATGATTAAGAAAATAAGTGAATAATTGAATAAACAAGTGAAGTGTATTAAATGACGGAATGTGAATGAATTAATTTATAAAGGCATACGTAAATGATTTATTAAATGATTGAATGAGTAAACGTAATGAACTATTTCACTTTTCCCCATCTATTTTGTCCCGCATGCACTTAGCTAATTGCACAACATATTTAAAATAAAAATAAGCATAATCAAATTACATGCGATACGCTAGACAGTCCGGTCATCACATCCAGAGACTGCAGTTTCGTTCTTATGAGAACTCGTCAGTCTGGTATACTGCATGCAGTTCTGCCTTAGCCCTGGCGTAGGGACGGTAACTTACTGCTAAGCATAATAGTATATAAATAAATGCCGCAAAATTGACATTAGTAGATCTCAATTCAAGAACTTTATCATTTTATGATAGCAAAAATAATTTTTGAATAGATTACGATATAAGCATCAATTTTCGAAAATTGCTTTGATTTTCAGATGTAAAATTTTCCAGACTGGAATAGACTACATGTGATACTACATAGTTATTATTATCAGCTAGGTGGCGCTAAAAAGAAAAAAATATTTCACCTTTTCACTTTGACCCCACATTCCCCTGTTTTCTAATTTATTTTAATGTTCTTTTCAACCTTTCTGATGACTATTAAAGAAATTTTCTCACAGAAAAGCTGAAAAATTATCTTGTTGTTTTTGTAATGCATGATAGTTACTCTTGCTTCACTTCTTTATTTATTAAATCATAACAAATGTCAACGTTTATTGCCAGTATTTATTTAAAGAAAACAGAAATCTTTGGCATTAATATTAATTTATGTCAAAAATAAAATCCTTATCCGCTTACAGCGCATTTCAATTTTATCAAAGCGTGTCTTCATGTTTTTTATTTCTATGAAAAATCTGATTTCTAAGTAAAATCTACGAGATATCGCATTTCAATTTCTATTAAAAACTTTTTTGTATTTCTTGAAAAAAAAAAAAAAAAAGTTAACATATTAAAGATTTTGGCAAATTTTTCAATTTTACAGTGCTAAAAAAAATCATATTTTTAGTATTGTTGCGATCTTAGACAAAAACTTTTGAATTTCTTCCGTAAACGTCCATGCTATATGTTTTGCACTGTTTAAAAGCACCTTCAAAATAACGAAAAAAAAAAGTTTCATGTCCTTCGTCAAAATGAAACTTAACCAATATTTTTTGATTTCTTCGCCTTATCAGGAAACAAAAAATAGAAACATGGGTTTGTGTAGTCTGCCTCTTGACTTCAATTGCAAGCCTCTGCTAGTGTTAGCGAAGTGGATTGCGAGACATTATTACACATTAAAGGGATTTCACTGTCTCAAAGAACTTAAGTTCAATTATTTTAGCAATGGGCTTCAGGAATTGTACGGCTTCATTTAGGGATGCAATAAATTTCAGAAATATTAAAATTGAATGTTTAAAGATGCTCAATTTTTGAGCAATGCTTATCGGTTATTTATGGCATTTGATGAAATGAGGTTTGGAACCATAAATTGTTTTCTTGATAGTTAAAAGAGCGATTCTCAAAAAAAAAAAAAAAAAAAAGAATTTTTACCTCTTGAATTCAAATTATGTTTTTCGTTATCACGAGTGTGTGTATGTAGGCGTGTGTGTTTATGTGTGTGTGGGGGGATATGTTTGTTTGTGTGTAGGGGGTATGTGTATGTGTGTGTAGGGGGTATGTGTATGTGTGTGTAGGCATGTGTGTTTATGTCTGTGTGCAGGTAGAGTGTGTGGGTAGTTGTGTGTATAAGTGTTTGTGTGGGGGGGATGTGTATGTGTGTGTAGGCATATGTGTTTGTGTCTGTGTGCAGGCAAGAGTGTGTGGGTAGTTGTGTGTGTATGTGTTTGAGTGTGTGTACGTGCGTGTATGTATGTGTGTAAGTGTAGGATATAAACGCAACCTGGAGACGGTTTTCGCTAGAGGAGCAGCATCGTGAGGCGGCCGGTCGACGGTGGTGCTGCAGAGGGTGCTGGAGGGAAAATAAAATCATAGGACATCAAAACAGTCAAACGAAAGCAATAAGCAATCATGATTGCTCGAAAAAAAAATGTCCCGTGCGTAACGAAACGCTAAGTTTTTTATTTTGTTCAAGTAACTATCAACTAAACATGGGATTAACTGTTATGTTTTGATAGTATATTAAATCATGTATTATTCCCCAACGGCATAATTTTTGGAAGGCTTTGTTTAGCTGGAAAAAATAAAAAACCTTAGCGTTACGCACGGGACATTTTTTTCGAGAATCGCCCAAAAGACAATGATTTCAAATTAGAGATTAATTTTTAACTTCATATAATATAGAATATCATAATTATAATACTTATTACCATTGCAAATTATTTTTTAATATATTTTGTGAATTATGCAATGGTTTTCTCCCGTATATGCCAAGTTCTGAAAGATATCTTCTAATAAATGAGTTTAATGATTACATTAGACGATTAATGTATATGATCAAATGCTAATCTAAAGCATATAGTACTGTTGTTAATGTAATATTGAATTTTTAACTGAGTTAATCACTTGAATAAATGTAATAAGCATAAATGTGCAATGAAAAGTTCACATTCTTGTCTTTGAGTTTCAAAGAGGGCAAGACTTATTGCTTCTTTTTCCAGTGCAAGAAAATAAAGCTAAATTAAAAAATCCAACTATCTAGCCAGGGCCCGACTAACTAAATGTGAGGCCCAAGGCCCACAATGCTTTGGAGGCCCCCCTCTCTATTCTATCACATTAAGTCAATGCAAAATAATGTTTAACTATATTTTAGAGGTATGTTTTCAATTAATAAATCATTAATTTTTATTTTCACAAAAATGCATGATTTTTTAATGCTATGTATAAGTTTTTAAAATATCGGGGCCCTTGAGGAAGATGGGGTCCCAGGCCCAGGCCTAGTTGGCCTGTGCGGTAATTAGGCCTTGTATCTAGCACATTGACTTTCATATATGTACGACAATAATTTTTTTTTCGATGAGTTCCATTTATTTTCATTGAAGATATACTTTCGTGACAATCCGAAACACATTTATTCAGTTTTTTTGCAAAAAAGTGTAACACATGTAAGGCAAAGGGCGCTAAAACTGAAGCCCCACAACAGATCCTAATGCTGACATCTTTACTAATAATAAAGCTGTCTCTCTGTCTGGATCTCTCTCTGTCAGGACCTCTCTCTGTCTGTCAGGATCTCTGTGACGCGCATAGCGCCTAGACCGTTCGGCCGATTTTCATGAAATTTGGCGCAAAATTAGTTTGTAGAATGGAAGTGTGCACCTCGAAGCGATTTTTCAAAAATTCGATTTGGTTCTTTTTCTATTCCAATTTTACGAACAAAATTATCATAAGATGGACGAGTAAATTACGAAATTATCATAACGTGGAACTGTAACATGGGCACAAGAAAATTGGCGAGATACGAAATTATCATAACGTGGAATCGTAACATGGATACAAGCCAATTGGCGAGAAAATTCACCACACAATATTTGCAAATGTACCGGCGAACCAAAAGACCTTTTAATTTTTCTATTACGGGAAAAGCCGTACGTGTACCACTATTCTTTAAATAAAACAATTTTTTAAAGTTTAAAGTTTTTTCTTAGAAATTTCACTTACAAAAAGATTTCATTTCTAAACAATAAATAAAAACTCGTTATAAATTATTTTAGAAAAATAGTAATTCTTAAACCAGGTGTTTAATTTAAGGATTTTTTCCTTTAGGAGCTTTTTTAGGGTGTTAGATATAGAGCACTTTCACTTATATTTCTTTTCAGAGCGAGCTTAAATACTGTGTGTTACGTTACAATGTATCGAAATATTTGATGCTATAGTCTGCAATTATAACTAATGTATTTTTATTGAAAGTAGCGAATCCTGTTTTAAAGTTCAAATTCTTTCTTAGTAAAATTCGTAAAAATTGAAACTTAAATTTTTTTTTCAGAGAGTAAATTTTGCTTAAATTTTGAATTTGCAACCTTTTTGAGCGTTGAGTAATTGAAATATTCATGGATAATTTTAATCTTCTTCAAACACATTTTTTATTATGTTTTATTGATTTTTTCAACGGCAATTTCTCTTTTGATTTTCAGAAAAACAATGTCACTTAAAACAGTATCTGACATCTGTACTTCTTCTAAAATCTAAAGTAGGTTTCACATACAAGTTAAAAATGACTTGTGCATCAAAAAACAGTCAATTCATTTTTTCGTAGTTTTATACAAAATCAACAATCATGGTAATAATTAATGATTACGAAAATTAGGTTTATTTTCCTTTTGAAGATCATAACTGATATTTTCTACTGGCGAAAATTGAAATTATATGTTTTTTTTTTCTTTCAGTTGTAGGTGATGTTACTACTTTAGAGCCGCCAAAAAGTACAGAGAAAGTATTACAGGAATCTACCTCAGTAAGTGAAGATGCTTCTAAAGTACCGTCTCCATCTCCCGTAAATTTATTTAAATCACCATCATCCATCAAAACTGCACAAAGGGGTAAAGTTCCAGAGAGTAGCAGCGAATATGCTTTGCCATGGAATTCTGTTGAAGTAACATCTGAAAAAATTCCAATTACGGAATTTCCTTCCACTCCGGAAGAATCTTCGACATTTGCTCAAGTAAATCAGCAACAACACCAGTATAGACCATTCCAACAGCAACAACATTACAGACCAGGGTTCCAACAGCAGCAGTATCAGCAGAATATTCAGCAGCAATACCAACAAGGTGCTCAGCAGCAGCAACAGCAGCACCAACAGCAGCAGCAACAGTACGAGCCTAGTGTACAGCAGCCCCAGCGAGAAGCCTCTGTTCAACAGCAGCAACAATTTGAACAGATACAGCAGCAGCAGCGTGAGCCCTCTGTTCAGCAGCAACAGCAGCAGCTTGAACCTATACAACAACATCAACGCGAGCCTTCTCTTCAACAACAACAGCAGCAGCAGTATGAACCAAATGTTCAACAAATTCAACGTGAGCCATCTGTTCAACAGCAACTTCAGTATCAACAAAGCGCTCAGCAACAGCAGCAGTATCAGCAAAGCATACAGCAGCAACAACAATATCAACAAAGTATACAGCAGCAACAGCAATACGAACCAAGTATTCAGCAAATTCAGCGTGAACCTTCCGTGCAACAACATCAGCAAGAAGTGGATCCAAGTATTCAGCAGCAACAACAGCAGCAACTTGAACCAAGTATTCAAGAGCAACAACAACATCAAGTTGAACCAAGCCTTGCGGAACAGGAACAAGTGCAGCCCAGTATTCAACAACAGCAGCAACAGCAGTTTGAGCCAAGTATTCAACAGCAAAAACAAGTAGAGCCCAGTGTTCAGCAGCAACAGCAGTTTGAGCCAAGCGTTCAGCAACATCAGTATCAAAATGTTCAACAACAGCAGCAACAAATTCACCAAGGAGTTCAACAACATAGATTGCAACATGAAAGCGCTCAACAGTACCAACATCGTCTTCAGCAACAGCAGCAAATATCCGGTATCAAACAGTACAAATCTACGTCTGTAAAAACCGCCGGAGTGACTCCAAGTCTTGCCAACTCTGAAAGCAGCAATGAAGTTGATCCTAAAACAAAAACTCCAGCTGCTCTTCAAAGCTCAATGAGTGAAGAAGAACGTCTGCAAAAAGCAGATCAAGCACTCGATCAATTTTTTAGCGATGTTTTGGCTAATCTAAGTGTCAGGATGAAGACTGGTATGGACGAACCTCTTGGAGAAATTCTAGATCCAGTTCGTCTGGATGACATGCAATTGCAGCCCTTAGTAGCTGGAGAAGTTTTTGATGTCAAAATGAGAGAAATAACCGTAGGAGGCCTTTCAGATTACAAAGTTACTCAACTTGAAAGTCAGTTGTCTGAATCTAGAATCAAAATAGGAATTCACTATCCGAAATTGTATGCCAATTGCTTATTTGCTGCAAATGGCACAATGTATGAGATCTTCAAGGTAACTGGAAAAGGAAATGCTACTATTATTTTCAACGAAGTTCACGCACGAACCGTCATGTATCTCACCAAAGACGACGGAGTACTGCAAGTGACATCTGCTGACCAACCTTATGTTGATTTCTCATCTGCTGAAATTCTCTTCCGCGATGAAGAAGCAGCTCCAAATGCAGAACCGGTGAAGGCTGAAAGTGTGGCCACTCAACTGGGTCCCTTATACTTTTGGGTCTTGACTGCAAATGCAGTGGATAAAATCGACTACCCATTGGCCATGTACTTCAACAAAGCTCTCAAAGAATTTCCCCTGAATGAATTCTTGCAAGGACATATCTTTAGACAAAGACATCTCAGAATCCACGTGCCACACAATCCAATCCCCTACGCATATGTATCTCCTGATCTCACAAATTAGGAAGATCAGCCCTGAGACAAGATAAACATCAACTGAACAAGACAGGTGGAAGCAATCACAAACACCATCCTTTACCATCAAAAGTATAAACTGATGCTACGCACAACTATGTGACATCAAGTTAGCTACTAAAGTCATGATTTCACTACATATAGCACAAGTAGATATTTATTGTTAGTGGTGCAGAGTAGTTTCGATCGAGATATTTATTACATAAAGAGAGGGATGTGATATGGAAAACAGAAGTGTTCACGTGCAAAAATCATTTTCCCATCTTAATTTATTATTTTTTGTCGTAGTATTTATTTATATGGAGCTGGTATCCGTTTCATTTTTTGTGCAGTATTTGTAAATGTTATTTAAACATTACTTTTGTGTTTTAATAACTATCATGTTTCTTTTTAACTATTTTTGTAGTTGCTATGATTATTGAAATTTTAAGATTATAATGGAGACTGACGACATTGTTTCAAGTTGAATTTTCGAATGTAGAGAAAGGTATTGATGAAATTGATAATGTTCATGGCAAGGTTTTTGAAATTTAAAATAAAAAAAGAAATCATTTTTGAAATCTCTTATTATGCAACAATATGAATCCAAGACAATGGGATGTACATTAACGAAACAAAGATTGAATTTTTGCTTTTCATCTACTTTCATAATAATACATTTGTGAAATACTTCGCAATACGTTAATGTTCATGAAATACAGATACAAAAGTCTTAACGGGTCAACCATAGTTTTTTTTTAATTCTTTTTTGTTCAAACGAATGAAATATTTTCGACAATCTTTTCTACATAATTCATGGAATAATTTAACTAATTTTGTGACTAGGGAGAAATTTTTTTTTTTTTTTTGATTACAATTATATCAGCTTTTCATGTTTGGTTCTGAATAAACTTTTTCTTTCATAGAAAAACCTTTTTCCTTCTCTTTTAGATGAAATAAAAAACGGAGGCTGAATTCTAATAACTTTAAATATCCAGAAATAAGGCAAAAAGAACCATTACCTTTTTTTTCCCAAAATGATTTTCTGATGAGCGAAAAAATATTTTATTGCCTCTCAAATCTTTGGTAGTTTTTGCTAATTTTCTTCCAAAAAAATCTTATAATTTAGTAACGGATCATCAATTAACTAATTTCAAATTTAAAATGTTATAATAATTCAATATCTTGCCATTAATTTCGAGAATAATGCACTTCACCTTTTTCTGTGTTTGTATTGATCTTTCATTTTTAATTCTTTAGCGAAGATTTTCCATTATAAAAAATTAATTAACTTTTTATCTTCCCTTAACATTCTTTTAGTTCACTAAGAAGGCGAATGTCAAGATCATCTGCTACTCGAGTTTTTTCCTCCGGAGTTTAATACACGTTAATATAATGAAATAAGTTTGCTATAAACATAAATTTCATTGTTTAAATATAAATTTAAAAGGTATATAACATCATAATCTATTTAAAATTCAGTTTTTGCCCAAATTAAAATGAATGAACTTCAACTTAATCTTATAACATGTTTGTGAAAAAGTTTCCGTTCTTGGACATTAACAAGGCAAGGTGGTAAAAAATGGTACCAGTAGTGATTATACTAAAATCTCATCTAATATCCCTTAAAAAACAAAACAAAAAATTGATATGGTGCTACTGGTACTACAATATAGCTTAAAGTAAATAAAAAGTCAACTGTGTTTCTATACGAGTAGTTTCAAGTGTGGAAAAAGGGGGGGGGGAGAAACCGATACATACATCTGTACCTCAGAGCCAGACTGACGTAAGACCAGAAAATGCGATTTTCCGTTTATTAGTGTAGTGCATGTAGAAGACTATTTCGCACACACATCGAGCCATGTGAAAGTAATTCTCAAAAAAAGTTTGAAAAGTAAAAATTAATTTGAACTTTGACATCTTGAATTCAAATTATGTTTTTCGCAATCACGAGTGTGTGTGTGTGTGTATGTAGGCGTGTATGTTTGTGTGCGAGGGGGATATGTTTCTTTGTGTGTGGGGGGTATGTGTATGTGTGTGTAGGCATGTGTGTTTGTGTGGGTAGTTGAGTGTATGTGTAGATGTGTGTGTATGTGTTTGTGTGTGTATGTGTAGGTGTCTGTATGTATACGTGTGTGTTTGTGTTTGTGTGTAGGTGTATGTGTAAAGGAGACAATTGACGCAACCTGGAGATGGTTTTCGCTAGAAGAGCAGCATCGTGAGGCGGCCGGCCGACGGTGGTGCTGCAGAGGGAGGCGGAGGGAAAATAAAATCATAGGAATTCAAAATTGTCAAGTGAGAACAATAAGCAATCGTGATTGATATAAAAAAAAACTTCTAAATTTTTTTTTACCAGGGTTAAAAAAGTGCGCGTCCCATCCTTTGCATGCGCCTGAAAAAAGTTTTTCCTCTCTCCTGTAAAATTGCCATAATGTGACTTACGTCCTTCTGGCTCTGAAGTACAGAAATATGGAACAGGCATCTAATCCTTTCCCTGTGGAGTTCTGAATCGAAAATTCATATTTGGGTTAAACTAAGTCGTGCGCAGTACAGCCCTTTGAGGTTGTTGTGCAAATAAATTCAAGAGATTTAACAAAAATTGAAAAATGTAGCACAAGGTTTCATAAAGTTATTTAGAAATAGCAACCATAAATATTACGCACAGTCTCTTCTCTCCTGAAAACCCGTTGTTGTACAATAGATCCTGACAGAACGAAGGCTCTCTTCTCTATAGAACGAATATTTATTCGCTTAATAGAGAGGCGGTAGAATAGAATTTTGCGTTAGGTGACACTGATATACGTCTATATAAATGCATCTACATTCAGGCCCATCATTTCAAAAAATTTCGGGGAGGTGGGGAAGGGGGCGAAAGGTTTGTATCCAATGCATTTTATAGGGAAAAAAGAAACAAATACGCGCAAAAATGCATAATTACAGTATTTTTATAAATTACAGGGGTGTCAAATGACCCTTCCCTCTTGGAGGGACCCAAATGACGGCCTGTCTATTTTCATGCATATGTGTAAAATCACAGATTCATATATATATATACCCTTCCCAGCTCTTACTTTCTAGCACACATTGAAAACGTGTTTAGAACACTTTAATTCAGAAAAAGTGCTCCAGTCGCTTGAATGTGCACTAAAATATGCGCTAAAAGTGCTCCGTTAAAAAGAAGTGTACTGAAATGTGCTACGAATCTGTTTCGAATGTGTCCCTCTCACGGTATTTATAAAACTTCTATAAAATTTCGATTGTGTTTATTTTCTATTCCAATTTTAAGAACATTTTACCGAACAAATTATCGTAACATGAACGAACAAATTACCATAACGTTGACTAGCAAATTACCATGACGTGGACGAGCAAACTACCGTATGCGACCATGGGCGAGCAAATTAACACAGCAAATTGGCGAGAAATTCATCATTCATTACTTGTAAATATACATGCGAACCAAATGATCTTTTGATTTTCTACTAAGGGCAAAGCCGTGCAGGTACCACTAGTAAAGAATAAAACTCATGCCTTAATCAATATAACTCAAAGGTTTAAAAATATATTTCTTTTCCGTAATACCTTAGCAAATTATAAAACGCAACCCGGTTTTTGGACGTTACAGTTCAAAAATTCTTACTTTGTTTTTACTTAATTAAGAGGAAGGAGTGCAGTTATAATAAAACCTGTCACATGCTATACATTCTTAATTTATTAAGAACATTTTTACGGAAAAGTTTATAAACAAAACCTTCTGACTAAAACAATGGATTTTTGTTCTTAGAAGGAATTCAAGTCATGTTGCCTTTTTTCTTTGTAGCTTATCAAAGAAATTTCGTACCGTGAAAGGGGCTTTAAGGTAAACACTAAAAGAGTAAATAACTCAAGCATTTTTATCTTAAAATTATTTTTGGGAAATTTAGTTTTGAAACTAGAAGCGTAAGGCACAGCAAAAATAAAATAGTTAAAAACATTTTTTTAAAAATGAATAATAGTGTCAAAAAATACTTAAAAAATAATAAGTTATTAAAGAATTAATAAACATGTAAATATTAGTAAAAAATTAACTCTCTTATAGGCTGGTTTTATTGCTTCATAGTTCTATTTGTGTTCCATCAGTAGCATGAAACGACCAGTTTGAGTTTTAAAGAGCATTTTAGTTGTGAACAATGTCATCGAATTACAATGGACTTTACATTCGGAACAATGTGTCGAAACTTTATTTACATTTCAGAGAATAGTTTATGTCTTGAAAACCTTTTTTTTTAATTTTAAAGAATAATTTATATGTTGTTAGGACTCTTAAACTTCAGGAAATAATTTGAAGCATCGGACGTTATGTTGAACAGGGTTGTTTTCGAAATTTTAAAAGTATATTTTCCTGAAAGAGCATGCTTAAAAACATAGGATTTAACAATTTTTTAAATAATTTAACGAAGTTTAACATTTTTCAGCAATTAATGTAATCGGTGCACATATTGAAATTCATTTTTTACGCCTCTGCACATGACATCACAAGTGATGAAATGCCATTCACTGACGCCATTAGTGCACAGTGCCTATTATCATAACCTGTTAACGCGATTGACAGAAAAACGTAAACATTTAGCGGTGCAATGGAGTAGCGTGCCAAAATACATCACTTGTGACGTCATTAAGAGCACGCCTTATTTCCAAAATCGGACATTTAAAAAAAATAAATAAAAATTACTGTTGTGAAAATAAATGTTTTTCTCGCTCCATGTTATTATTATTTTCTTTTTGGTTATTCTATCAATTTCATCGACAAAAATTAGTGCTTTTGACTGAATGAAACAACTCCATTTCAGAGGGACACAGTTCATAAACTGATAATGCTGCTTGTTTCTCGTCTATCACATAATGTATAAAGTCTATACGCATATGAAAAACGACTTTTTAAATTTCTATACTTATGACGTACCGACAGAAAAACTTATGCATTTTCATTGAACATGCTCTTAGCTCTAACTAACTATGGGAGTTTATTTACATCGTTTACAATGTTTTACTTTTGTACCAATGTGTATCATTTATAAAGCAAAACTTATTATAATTTTTGTAGATGAATGCAGCAACTAGTTCAATTCTATAGAATTTAAGTTGATAAATATTTTGCATAAGCGTGAAAAATGGCGGCATAGGTAAAAAATCTTCATGCTACTATATATGCGTTAATTTAACCCCCTTTGACCAAAGGCAAACTTTAAATGATATATATATATTTTGTATTAATTCGCTCTAAACACATAGGGAATTACAGAAAAAATGTTTCAACAATCGTCTTAATTTTTATTTTGCGAATTAGTGTTTGTTGGAAGAGCAAGGGCGGATCCAGAAAGTTTTCAAGGAATGGGCGGATGATTTTTAAACTAATATCCTACTACGTATCTGAGTTATACGTGTTTAGGGGAGGGGGATGCCACAGTATTTTTATCTAAAGCAACTGAAATATAGAGATTTAACCAAGAAAGTTTCCGAAATTATTCCATTCTTTTTCCGCTGAAGGAAGTATTCTAAAACTATATTTTAGAATTTCAATTTCGAAAATATTCTGGGGGAATGTTTTATCCTCTCCTAACATTATCGAAGGTTGGCTAAAGTTACGCTATTTTAAAACCTCTTTTTCAAAAAAGTACCAGAGGATAGTCACTGAACCCATTCTCCCCCCTCTACCCCCCTAAGATGTCTACAATCGTGTCTTTAAAGCTTAAATTTTGCGAAAGTCTCAGGAGAAGGGTTTCAAAACTTCTCCTGACAGCACCAAAGATCGTGTAAAATTGCCTTTTTTGAAATTTCAATCAGAAAAGTTTCCGAGAGGGTAGAGGGAGAATTGAACCAAAAATGGCCTAATATACTTGCATTTTAGGATTTCAATTCGGAAATATTGCCGGTGCAGGGTCCCTAAAAGGAGGAGCGATGAGGCCTATCACCCCTCTCTTGTATTCGTCCTTGTGAAAGAGCGACACTTAAATAATGGTGTTTTAAATCAAAAGAAGGATACTTGAGTAGAAACTGATAATCTTACGAAAAAACACATAATTTCACAATAATTTTCTGTACTAAAAATAATTAAAAATATTGACACATCCCGATGCGCATGCGTGTAATTTTCTTTTTTTTTTCTTCTGAAAATGCAATTTTCATTTGACTGTCAGCAAGCTATAAACAAAAATCTGTCAATGAAATATCGTTTTTTCAGTAGTGTCAATTAATCAGAAATGAATAGTAACTTATACCGTGCAGCAGTGACACATTTTATGCACCTTCTGTAAAATGTGTTTGTGTGGTTTATTGTTTTTAGTAGTTAGTGTCTCCTACAGGCGACATTTGAGAAGGATAAATACCATTAATAAATTACATATCCAAAAGTATTTTTTCTACTATAGAATATTTCTTCTGCAACACAGATATATCGTTTTATAGCGATTACTTAATTTCTACACTTTTTCCTTGACATTCAACAATATCGTAACTTATGCAATCTTTCATCAAATGTTTAGTTCGGTGCTTGATCGGTAAGACATCGGACTTGCTACCGGAGGGTCCGCGGTTCAATCCTAGTCGGTTTAAGAGACACCGTCTTCAGTAATGGCGACTGGAGGACGTTAAAAATGCTCGTGGTCCCAAAGTCCTCCAAGTGAATCATCTAGGGGTGCTGGACCCGGGATTGCTCGGTTTCTGGTCTGGATCAAAAAATCAGAGCTGCCTTCAGGGTCCCATCTAATAGGGAAGTTTTCGATTTTTCAATTTTATTTTTATATGATAGAGTAACATGTATGAACATCATAGGTGAAAAAATTTTTGCGATACGATAAGTAGTTTTTTTTAAATTAATTTTTAAAGTTCAAGCGCTTGTGACGTCAAATGGCATAGGAAGTGACGTCATGCTCTCTTCCGATAGGGGAGAAGCCGAAGGTCACGCATTCGACTTCGAAGACGAAACGTAAAAGGCTTATCTCCTAGCATTTAACTCCTCGCATTTCTGGAACATTAACATTAAACCTCTCATCCTCTCGGAAATATTCGAATATCATCATTGATGTTACATGAGGAAGATTATTTAGATTGTGCTTTAACGAATCCGGTCTCCATAGTGTGTTCAAAAGGATTATAGAATTTCTAAAAAATAAAAATATCAGCGCGCTCAAAATGTCCTTAGCGAAAACAAGGGATCTTCGGCGGAAGGCTGCCCATTCGCGCCCTGTGATGTAGGCTCGTGACGTTTCAGAAGAGCGCACTTTTGCGCGTGGATTTTTAAAAATTCATTAAAAATCAACCACGGTGTTTTAAAATTCGGCAATGGTGAATTTTTTAGTTTTGAGGGTCAATTAACAATATCCAATTGCCAAAATATGAACATTTAATAGGTTGCAACTTCTCTATTGGTTAAACCACAAATAGTGGTAGGTACGGGGAACCCCGGAGTGAAAAAAAAAATGTTTAGCTCAAACAACTAAATTTAAATGTAAATCTCAACTGACTCTAAGACAACATTCTTGTAGCCTATAGTTAATCTGCAAAAGTTGTAGCTATTCGTTGCGAACAACACCATCAACTCAATTTATAAGAAATTTAAGCATTCTTTATTACCAAGCATCAGGCTTCTGCGAATTTCTTTGGAGCATAATTTAAAATTGTTGACTACTAACTACTTAGGTCGTTCTTTCGGTTCAGATTTTCCGTTGACAGAGCGAAAAATGAAGATATTGCCAAAACCTTGACCTTCTGAGATATCTTCTACGTAATGTACAGACACCGTGCTCCAACAATAGACAAAAATAAATAAGCGAATGAAAATAGAAAATAAAAATAAATAAATAATTAAATAAATAAATGAATAAGTAAAAAGGAAATGAATAGATAAATAAAATAAATACGTACTAAATTAAAGAATAAAATGTAGAAAAAAAAATAAAATAAAAAATTTACCTTGCAGGACTTTTTTTCGCACTCTTTGTTTTACAAACAAGACTAAATAAAAACTAATGTTTGATGCTTAAGAAAACTGCTTTGAGAAAATAAATCTACACTTTGGCGTGATATGAAGTCATTTCGAAGTGTGTTATCGATTACTGGATTTTACATTCATTTAAAAACTTTGTTTCAGTGTTATTCTAAATTGCTCGGGAAAATTGTTATTTTTTTTTAAAGAAGAGACTAAGCCAACGGAGAGCTTTTTCAATTTATGCGTGGTTGAATAATGATAATCTTGTTGCGTGAGACAAAAGAAACGTGAAATTTTGTTTATTCAATTCTAATTTTCTTTTAATCCCATTTCCCGGAGAACTGAGCACCAGAGTTCCCGTTTTTTTTTTTTTTTTCAACTGCAGTTTTTCGTTTCTCCTCATTGCCAGTCCACGAAAAGTAATAAATCCCACTTTTCCCTGGCAATATTATCCTTTTAACTTTTTGATTAATTAAGGACCAGAGTAATGAAGCGCGCCATCCTCTGGCCATTGTCGAAATTCCATTAAGCAGAAGAACGCGTTCAGGAGGAAAAGAACACAACGTTCCCTCCAGGCGGCGGGAAAAGCAAATTAACCACAGCCCAACGAGCGTCTTCCACCAATAGAAGCAAAACGTTAGGACCGCATTGTTTATGGTGGGCTATTGCTCAGGATGTGGGAACTTATCTGATCACTAGAAGCACCATTCGAAGCCATGGCTGCGTGAATATTGTGTTATTTGACGCCTAATCTAATCTCCGGGAATGGTTCGATAATGCGAACTCGAGCACACACACTGGTCGTTCACGCAGTTTGTTTCCACCAAACGTGCAGCCCAGATAGTGATCGGTGAACGATAAAGAAACTCCTGTTAGACGAAATATTGTTCCATACACTCGCAACTACATCCCGTTGTTAAATTCTAGAATGACCCTGCAACTGGTTAAGTAGAACTCTCCCAAATTTCCAATTCCTTCCTCTGGTTGGTATTTTTACCCAAGGAATGTTAGAAGATTCATGTGCCAGAGCCCATTAATCAGTGGCATTTTAACAGTGTAATATTCAGCGGTACCAAAACATTGTCCTGTAAACTCTATCTATAATGTCTCAATTTAACTATACATACGGATCATAAACCTAAACATCGACACATATCGTCGCCTCAGAGCAACAGTAAGATCCCAGGAATAACACTAAGATATCCTACTGTTGCTCTGAGACGACAATATAACCCTTTCCAATATATTTTTATGTTGTAGGGTATAAAACTTAATAGTAGGCGTGATTTTTCTCAATACAATAATTTTTAATGATTGTTCACTAATTGATAAAAGAGGGATTTAATAGAATGTGTTAACTTTTGTTTGTGGAAATTGGGTCCTTAATTTATTTTATGGCTATTATATAATTTTATAATCTTCAAATTGACTGTTTTGAACTATCATATCAGAAAATTGTGGTTGTGAGCTATTCTAATTTCAAACTGATAACGATCATTTGAAAGTTTCATGATGAGTATGGATTTTGCATCAAATCTCCCTCACACAAATGGTAATATCCATTTGTTGATTCCTGTATGTAGATAGTGAAAGAAAGATACAGTTCGGCTGGAAGGATTTACACCACAAGGGGAGAAATCGCATCCGGAGCAGGAGAAGAAGTTCAATTCGAAGTCTCATTTCCACAAACTGAGTCCATAACTCAAGGCCGTAGCTAGGCATTTAATACCAGGTAGAGCCCTTAACTTGCATGGCAGGACACATTTTATATGGAGAAGAATTTCACGCATCTTATTCATGGCCCAGGGTCGGCATAGAGTTTAAAGGCCTTTTTTAAAAATGCTGAGAAGTATAAGTGCGGGAGATCTTTGGCCATGTCCTGCACTTGTCACGCATTTGCAGGAAATCCTTGGGTCCAGAGACTTTAACCCCGGAAATTTTATAAATTTGGATTCGGAACATTTTCTCCAAAGTTTTCGAAATTGAAGTTCTGAAAACGCAATTTGCGACCTTTTAAAGACATGTTAGAGAAAAGCGAAATTCTAATGTTTCCCCCCAGGAAATTTTTCGAAACTTAATTCCTAAAATTGCAACTGTAGGCTATATTTGATGAAAATAGGGGAGTGGTTTGGATTTCAAACTCTCCCATGGAATGGTTTTTCGAATTTCAAAGTTCTTCTTGCGATGTTGGACCACCTTTGACGTTAGGGAAATCGGTGGAGTTCAGTACTCTCCTCAAGAGGTTTAAAAAATTTAAGTTCTCAAAACCCAGTTTCGGAGGATATTTGTTGTGGTTATAGAAAGGGTTATTTAGGGTTTCTCCAATGTAAATTTTCCTCTTTTTATGGGTAGTTTTAACTGCAGAATATCAGTCACAAAAGGTTGGGCATTGTCCTCAAATGCCACTCCCAGGCTAAGGCTCTGTCTCTGCTATAAGTATAGAATTTCTTCTGAATCATGCTTTTTAAAAGAGTTTACCTTCAAAATAAAGAAAAAGGTTGTCATTCCCCTTTTAGAAATTTCCTTAAAGATGATTAACTAAAAAAAAAAATGTTAGACTGAGGAGAGGGTAATTTCATTGTCGGATCTTCGATTTACCTCAGTAAAAATGGCAGGTACGGAGGTTATTAGGTATTGTAATATAGTAACAACTACAACAACAATAATAATAATAATAATAATAGTAACAATACAAATAAAAATACTCCAAATTGTCGCTCTTAATCATCTTCAAGCTCATACATTAAATTTTAATTGAAATTTTTTTTTTTTATAAAACATGAGATAAATTTCATTCTGACAAATTCTCTGTACGCAATTTATTGCTTTAAAGGTAAGATAAATCCCTCAAGTTTTAAGTTCTAAATGCGCAATAGACTGTCTTTGGTAACGCTTTGGAATTCCTGGAAATGTTTTCCAAATTGAGATCTCCAAACTTCAAAACACAGTAATAGTTAATTTTTGGCGGTGTTAAGAGAATAGGGTTAAAGGGCTGTAATATGATAAATCATAGAAATCTTTTGATACTATGAAATAAAAATGGACAACTTTCAATATTTAAGCGGTTCAAATTGACTTTAACTTTATTAAATTAATTTTCTTTACTTTTTCTACAGGACTAAAAGTAGACCTAAACGCACGATAGCTCTAAACTTGGAAACTAATTCATTAAAAATAATTTTCACAATTACTATTTCTTAATTTTGAACATTAATCGTGCAGAATATCAAGAACTTTTCCTCAATTTGATTCCAACAGATGCAGTGACCCTGTTGATCTATTAAAATATGATAAGTATTTTTTTTTTAAATAAAGCTATTGTGGACACAGTTGTCCTTAATGGGCTATAATAAATATGAATCAATAATGAATCAATAGAATAAAATTGTTCTTAAAAATTAAATACATGAGTTACAAGAAATGACGTGGGGTGCCCACTTGGGGGGGGGGGGGGGGGGCAGTCATGGAACAAATTGCGCCATTAAATTTTTTAGGTGGGGGGGGGGGGGTTGTTTTAAGGTGTAGTTTTCTCTTTTTATTAGGATGGAGCTCTTGCTGTTAGGGGGTCTTTGGAATATTTGGCGGGCGGCACTCCTAACAAAAGTGCAAAATATCTGGTGTATTTCTCCCCTTCAGCTGCAGTGATAACTAAGGTTGAATTTTAATTATCATTATGAATGAAAAATAATTAAGAATTTGTAGAGAAATCGGTTTAAAGAATAGTTAGCATTATATTATCACATTAGCATACTCATGATATCAATTAGTCAAAAGGTAATATTTTGTGTATTTAAGTTCAATTTAATAAGCTTTAAAATTTATATGTATATTGAAGATGATTGGTTTAGTTTGTGGTTAGCTTTAAAACTACCGTTTGAAGTCAAAAAAAAAAAAAAAACCCCTCACCGTCTATGTTTAAAAGTAGAAAAAAAAAAATCTATATTCGATTTCTTTCAAGATCATCACTAGATGGCGACACATTGCACAAAATTATGTCCTTATGGTTACTTTTTCGTTGAGTTATACGTTCGTTTACCTTAACTTAAATTAATAACTTGAAAAAAGATGTAAGTTTCGTAAAAAAATATTAATTATTAAAGAAATAAAATAAAAATAAGAACAATTAAAAATGGCTTAAGTCCTTGTTAAACTATCGATATAAACAGAAAAAGATTAAATCAATATTGTTTTAAGCAATAAAATAAAATAGTAATGAAAATTTCAAAAATGCTTTTGATATCGAAAAATGTCACGATATACGAAATGAGTGTCAGTATTTTGCGAGTTCAGAGTTATGTCTCATTAGTCGAGCTGTCTATCAGTCCCCCACTCCAACCAAAGAAGAAAATCCCTTTTTGGAACGATATAGGTTTGAAGAAAATTATTATTAAAGTTTGAACAAAACTATTATTAATTTTTTAAAGTTTATTGACACTTTAGTCAATCCAAACCTGTTTTGCTTTAACTTTGAAGAAGTTTCTTAATCTTTGGATCAGGAGCGTACCGAACTTAAATTTTGGGAAGGGAGGAAATTCTCAATTTGTCGAACGGAACTCCAACTTTTTCCGAATGAATGATGATATTTTTGCAGATCTGAACACCAATTTTTTCCCGAATGGCTAGAACTTAAATCATTAAACAAAATTGCCGAATAAGGTCCTGCTTGGGGTGTCTGAAGATTTCTTCGATCTGAGGTCCCACAAGAACGCCATCTTTGATCCTACACAAAGTCGAGATAACTTTATACAAAATACAAGATATATGTTCAAAGTCACAGGAAATGTTTCACTTTTTCACTTTTGCATGATTTTGCACAATCAATCTCCGCCTAAACGAGTCGTGTAGACACTAAGTGAAAGTAAGGGAAGGTGTTGCAGTGCGGTGTGAGCCAAGCACGAATTGATGTTATTAGTTTAACCACGTTTAACCTTTGAATTAGGGGAATTTTAGTCGCATTTTGGAGGTTCCATTTTTCGTTTTAGGATTTTTTTTCCTAAATACCAAAGGCAAAACTCACTAATGCCAATAACATTATTTCCAACAGCGGGGATGGTCCAGCAGAATTCAGATAAAGATTTTTCTTCTTCAGCCCTCACCAAGATATAGAAAATTTGTACATGATATGAGGCATTGAGAAGCAAAGGGATGTAAGTGGACATTCTCAAGTTTTGAATAAAACGCGTTTAAAGATAACATCCTAAGTAGACTTTCATTTAATTTTTTTTTCTAAATCATGCTGTGTAGAAGCAATTACCAGGGCTACTAGTGCAATCTCTTGCCCCAAGACAGAGGAGAGGTTCCCCTACCCTGTGCACTGGTTATCTCCAAATTTTTAAATTTGCCACTTGCATTCCTTTGCTTCTCACCACCTCATATATGGTTGTACGTTGTACTGTTGAAGTGAAATTTTACGGTTACTCGTTGAATCATATTCATGGCTTCATAGATTTAATAAAATGTTATAAAAGTAGCACACCATAACAAAGTTGGGTAAAATTCCGTATTTAAAAAAAGCTTGTGGGCGCGACATTTTATGAAATTTGTTTCCATTTATCTACTCTCTAAAAAGAAGCTTCCAATGTGTTTTTATTGAATCAATTCTAGCTTTTTTGACCCTTGTGAATAAAAAATAATTATAAAAAAACAAAAAACCCATATGCGGAAAATCCCGCCCCCCCCCCAAAAAAAAAACTAAAAAGAATACAAAAAAAAGGCCAGTAGTTTAGAATGTTATTAAGTACTACTGAATAACTAAACCATTGAAATAGTTCATCAAGCTCAGTTTTCTGACATTTTTGGGACTCCTTGAATTTTGAAGGGGAAGTTCAAGTTTCCCGAGCCTCTCTAGTAACCAGGTTTTGATTCGTGGAGCACTTCTGTAACGTGAAAAACTAGATATCTCTGCAACGGGAGTCAATCGGCGTTTTTCAATATAATATTCGTGTATGTTTTGCGAAGGCCGTGGTGGCCTGATCGGTAAGGGATCGAACTCGTAACCGAAGGAGACCCGGGTTCGATGCCAGCCGGTTGAAGATCCTCCGTGTTCGTTAATGGTGATTAGGGCACGTTCAATATGTTGTGGTCACAAAATGATTCAATACCTCTAGGGGTGCTGGACTACGGATTGCTCGGTTTATCACCCCAGAGATCGCACACCTTCAAATGTTCTTGGATTTACCCGTTTGGAATGGGTCTCTGAGATATTTTTTTTTTTTTTTTTACATAAAACAAAAATACACGTATTTTTGAATATAAATATAAACAGCACTAACCGCCGTGCTTAGCACAAACGTCGTTTCTGCAACTGAGCTCCAAATAGAAACTGCTATTTAAAGCTTTGCTCTTCCGTTTGTTTGATTCAGATTCCACTTTTTAAGAATTTTTTAAAAGATCTTTCCCATTCACAAATGATCATGAAACATTGCATATATGTAAAGTATGTTGTAAAGAACCATCTCGTGATAATAACTCAATTTTGATAAAAAGTGTAGATACGACTTTTGTGCTTAGCACAGCAGTATAGTTCCACAACATGTGATAAATGACATGGATTGACACATGACATATATTAAACAGAACAAAAACATCATAATCCAAGCACGACTTTTAATTATTACTAACATGCGAAATTAAAGACAGCGAGCTGGAGGGGGGGGGGGGAATTGTCACGGGTGTGCACAGGAGGGAGGATAAAGGACACCTGTTGGCCCGGGCCCGAATCTGAAGGGGCCCCAATATTTTTAAAACTAAGGGTGAAATATAGGGGCAAACAATATGCAGGGGACCCCGGAAAAGTCAGTTGTAACGGGCCCCAAGATTTCTGGGCACGCCCCTGTGTATTGTACCCCCACTTTGCTGTGCCCCTGCATTGAAGATGGTTTTGAACATAAGCTAAAGAAACCTAAACAGTATAAAATACGCTTAATTATCACTCAAGAGCAGAATCGGAGCCATTTCTTCATAACACTTATCTTTCAAGAACTCACCCAATTATCGAAGAATCGAGCTACGGTGCATCCGTTGAAGAAGGTTAAATACATGTTCTTAACGATGCATTAAAAATTGCAGTACATGACACTTACTATGCATAATACATTTAGGAACATTTTCACCTTCGTCCCAAGGTAAACCATAATTGGCTTATTAGAGTAATGCGTATTAGATTAGCTGGCGCGGTTATTGGATTCTTGTAATTATGACTTGACGTAACATATTGGTTTTCATAACTTGATAACATTGTAACTAATTTTCTGCTTGCTTTTCTGAGAGAAAATAATTTTTCCCTGTTCATTTTCGAAATCACTTTAAGACTGTAAGCTGAAAGAAAGGAAGAAGAAGAAGAAAAAGTTGCACATTTTGCAGAGTTAAAAATGTGTGACTTCTCCTCAGTATAATTCTTGTTTCATGTGCGTGTATCAACAGCTATTCAAGTCGCTCCCAGAAATCGGCTATTTTCCAAATTGGGTGAGTCAACGAAGTTGTAAAACTTTAAAAACTGGAGAAGAAGTATAATATGGCTTGCCGTTGAATGAGTTCATTTATGCTTGAGGTTGTAAGAAGTGAGATCCTTATATTTTTCTGGAAAGCCAGTAATAGTTGTTATCGACAAAGAAAACGGTTTTCTTGAGTCCTATTTTAGCAAATGTAATAGTTTAATCATTCACGCATCGAAAGTCAGACTTCTATATCTAATCAGAGATCTTCTATATCTTCCTGACTATCTAATCAGAGTCAGACTTCTACTCAGGGATATTGTAGCTATGCTGTTTTACATTGATGCTCAGAAACAGTAACAATTGTTGTCAGTCTGAAATATGTGTATAATTATTTTTCAAAAACTAATTAAATACTTATAAGAAGTGGTGCCGTTTTTCAAACATTGTGAGTCGACGAAAGCTGGAAAAGAAATGCAATATGGCTCTGATAACAAGAAACTTGACCTAGGATGAGTTCGTTTATCTTTGGATTGAAATAGAAGAAGCGCTTATAGTTAACTCATAGCAAATAACCGCTATTAGCAGAGAAAACAGGCTTTTCTCAACCCTATTTTATCAAATGGAGCAGTTTAATCATTCGCCCACCGGCAGTGATTTTATCCCAGCCAGACAGTAGTGGAGGTTGAACTTCTACTCGGGGATATTGCAATTAAGCTTCTTTACATCGATGCTCAGATACAGTCTCAAGTATTGTTGTCTGAGATGTGTGAGTTTAATTATTTGTTTAAAACTAATCAAATATTTTCCAGAAGTTGTACTGTTTTCTAAAGAATTTGAAACGGCTAAATTATACTTTTTCGGAAAACTAAAAAGCAAGTAGAGTAGAGCTTCAACTCAGAGACATAGTATTTAAACTAGTTTACATTTTTTGAAGTTCAAATACAGTCTGTAACTTGGCAAAAGAGCTATGATTAATATCAGTGTAAAAAGATAGCTCATTTCATCCACTAGACAGCGGGCGTCCGGATGAAAATTAGTCTTTTATTATTTGGCAACGGTTTAAAAAAATTTATGATTTTCGACTTTCGAAAGATATTGTGAGAGAGCACAGATAGAAGCGAAGTGAATGAATTTAAAACTCCTGTAAATATTATTTAAAATAAATTTTTCTTGGTGAATTAATAGTGCTTTACCGAATATGCGTTTTCGTCAGCTTGCCGATGATTGCAAGAAAGAATTTACTGAGACTTCCCTGGAAAGAGAAGGTATGTTGGTTTGGCTACCTATTATTGGATGACGCAAAATTAGTAAACCAGTTGCGACAATACAGTCATTAGCATAATTGTTGTTATAAATTTGTGTGTAATTATTCAACCAAAATGAATCGAAATTTTTTCAAAACTTGTGACACATTTTATGAAATCCAATCTTACGCTATACGTAAGCCAATAAATACAAATCTTGCGCAATAGAAGTATTAATGTGAGATATTTTGATATGAAAATTGGTTATTGAGGGGAAATAAGCTATTTACTTATTAAGTCATGTGTTTTGAATTTAGAAATTTCAATTCAATTAAAAAAATGAACGGAATGAACAAAATGTTATCTTGACCTGGATAGTTTTTTTCCAACGAGTTCCACGACCCTGAAATTTACACATTCCTTAAATTACTTACATCTGCGAAAATATGAATACGAAATTGAAATCTAATTTCAACCATTTTCATCAGAAATAGAACAGATTCCTTTCATAAGCCAAAGGTTTTTTTAAAGTCTTAATTCTGTAATGTTTTGTAAATTTCGTTTTCTTTTTAGGACTAATGGATTTTCATAGCCTGTTAATGATCAGTTCGCTGATAATGGTTTTTAACAGGCCTTATTCTAATTATATTTCAGTAAAATTGTTATACACAAAAAACAAGTTTCTTTTTTAAGCATAACATGTTTTACTTTTTTTTGAACTTGTTTTCGTATTGACAGCCGGCCTGGATAATCAGAATTCCATTTATTAACACTTTAAAAGTGATTAAGCTGATCCTTATGTTTTTAAAAGCAAAGAGTTAACCAAAGAAAAAAAAGAAGATTGCTTGAACTGGCAGTTGGTCAATTGTACCGGAGAAATGGGGGAAAAGCAAGTAGTACCCGTGTAAGGGGGTGAGAAAATAATTTTCCTGCTTATTTTTTCTAGCCCGGGGCTTCTGACGTATTGTGTCTTTATGCATTGTAATAAGAATTCGAAAATCGAACATGCAATATAATTACGCTTCAATTTTTTGCGAGCAATTTAAAATACTTGAAAGAATCAAATGTGTTTATGGTAAGCTGGGCTGTAGTTTTAAAAAAACTATTCGGGGGGGGGGGGCATCACTTTTATGAAGGGTAAACGTCATGGTTGATAGACTTTTGTTAAGCTAAAAAAGGTTTGGTTAGATTACTTAGCTAATTTTCCTTTAAAAAGGAGGTATTTTTTAAAAATAGATGGTTTGAAACTTGCTCCATGGCGTCTATCGCATTCGCAGTTTATTTGTCACAAAACCCATTTTGCACACTACTCTTGGGTTTAACCTCGTTCAAAATACATTTTACCTTTAATTTAATAAAAAATTTAAATTTATGTCACAGGTTAGCTGAATGAAACACACTAAAAGAGCAACTTTGTTTTATCTGTTTTCATAATTGCTTGCCATTGGAAAAAAAATGCAGATAGCAATAATAAATAAATGCTTCTACCACTTATCATATAAATTTTTTTTGCAACTGATTTCATCACTCACGAATTTCTCATTTATAAAACGTTCAATGACTTTTAATTGATTTCCATCAAACTTTCGGGAGTATTTCTGTCCCTAAACTTGTTAACTAAAGTAATACAAAAGCATCAAAATAAATAAACAGGTATTCTCCAGAATTTTGCACACCATGCAGAAATTGTTTTCATAAGGATTTTTTTTAAGTATAAATTTAGAAATACCACAACAGCCAGGTAAAATAAGGGGTTTGTTTAAATTAAAAATTAGCAGTACCAGAAATCATTTTTTTTTCATAAACAGTTTATTTTACTTCTCAAACGTATCGTTCGTTGTTTACTTAATTTTGCTCTATTTGGACCTGGTTTTGAATATTATACAACACTAGAACTTTGTGGTAGTAATACACTTCTGTTGTTCCAGGCCCAGGAATGGCAATTTTTTCTCCGCTAATAATAAATCTTCATATTTAAAAATTGAAAACCAACAGTTAATTCAAATAGAAACTAAGCCCTGGAGAAACACAATAACCGAAATTCCCAACCTCCCAAAATGCTATTCAGTTGCTGTATTTCTCCTGAAACCAGGACACGATTGCTTGGTGAAACATCTTTTAAGACTATTAAGTTTAGCAAGCCCAAATTGTGTTTTTTGCAAGACTAACTCAATTATGGACGCTAAAATTCTTCAAATCTATCCTACGCTGTCGGACATGTAACATATAAAAGATACTGGAGGGTAAGGGAAAGGTGGAAGGCCTGTAAGTTGATGGACTTTGTCTCTTCGGACTGCCTGATCGAATGTTCTGTGCCACGAAGATATTATGTTCAATTTTTCTTCTATTTGATATTGTCGTGTGATTTACGTATACCAGCGAATGACATAACATCAAAGTTGCTCCTAGAAAAAAAATACAAATTGTATCACTTTGCATCAGGATCGAAGGGTAAACTTTATTTTGCAGTTGGAAACTTTAAAACGGTTTCAATATACAGGGTTAGCATGAAAGAATATCCCGGTTTTAAAAATTTGTAGTTCATAAACTATCCACTACCACTATACGCTTATTACTATAGATGATGCATAAAAATAAAGATAAATTGCCCAAGTTTTTTTTCACTCACAAATGTTCGACGTGTGCTCCTTTAGTAATGCGACACACATCTAACATACATTTTGAAGTGTTTCACTGTCAATTTTTCGTAATGCTATATATATGCGATATTTCAGTTCTTGCAATGTTGTAGGCAATAATGGTATATAAACACTGTCTTTGACGAAACTTCATTAAAAAATCACATGGGGTTAGGTTTGGTGATCGGGCTGGCCAATGCATAAAAGGTAAATCATCATCACCTGCATTGCAATTTCAGCGTTGTGGAACTTCAGTGGCGCAGCGAAGTGGGTGTAAAAACACTTCCCATATGTCTTGGTTTTGACATTGTTCCCAATCCTAATACAGTAGTTAATACAGGTGTAAGAACTGTTGTGACCATAAAAACCCCCTCCAGAAGGAATTATTGGCTTTGCTAGTGCGGAACGTGCACGTTTAAGTAGTTACCGTACGTTCAAAAAAATTTGGACAGTTTTTCTTTATTTTTATGTATCATTTATAGAGCTAAGTGTAATAGTTTATGAAACATACATTTTAAAAACTGGGATATTCTTTTATGCTAACCCTGTATTTTTCATTCGGCAATTGATAATCGGCTGATCATTCTTATTGAGAAGACAATAATTCTCTGATCTACACAAAGTGGTCTAAACATTTTTCGGAGCATGTAAGAGTAATTCTTCTGAATAGTCTTTTGAGAATTCCGTCTCTAAATCTGGAGTACCCGAACTACTTTTTTTCATTTGTATTCTCATGTAACCAACTTGGATGTACAGGGATGACATACTCGCTGTTGTCGTGTTTTCTCGGGTCCACGATAATAAAAAAATTTCTAAATGAGTTTTCAAGGTTGCACATAATAATGAAATAAATTGATGAAGTTTTATACTGTGCTGTAAAATTCTGAGAAAAATCGTGCATGGGATTGTTTAGGAGAAAATAGTGAAACTCCGAAGAACGTGGTACTTGAAGGACGCGAGTATTGAAGATCGCGGATACTTTTGCCTCAGTTTCAAACAACACAATGTTAGAGTAATTCTTTTGAAAAAGAACTAAATGCGTACATTGTTTGACACAAAATTATTTCCAAATCTGTCACTTGTTCCATTCAATAGAGGGTTATGATGAAAGGCAAATTTGTAACTTATTATTATTTTTTAACACTCAATATTGTATTGAAAACAATATATGGAAAAAAAATCTGCAGAATTTCTCGATTTGTATTAAAGACAGAATGCGTACACAATTTTTAAAAATAATGTTACAAATAAACTAATGGGCATTATTTGAAGTTAAAGAAAAACATTGTTCAGAAGCTCCGTACAGAGGTTAAAATAACGGTATCGTAATTTATGGGACAAAAAACAGATTTTATTAAAGCTTTTTACATGTGTTTTAACGCTTAAGTGGATAGGTGGGATTTCTTACACCCGAGAAAAAATGTATGTCCCTTACGCGACGGTTTCAGCTGTACAGTATTGTGCTAATTAGTTGAGGAATGCATTTTTTTTGCATAAAATTTACTTTTAATCGAAATTTCTATGAATACATTCAAAACTAATGATTGGTTTGACCTCCACGTGACATTATAACATCACAGACACGTTTTGGCGTGGAATGTACTAGGCTGGCACAACTTGCTTTCATTTCAACATCTCTTAACCATATGAGTCAGTGAGAAGCAAAGGGATGTAAGTGGCAAAATTAAAAATTTGGAGATAACCTATACAAATAGCATTTAAACCTCTCCTTTGTCTTGGGGAAAGACATAGAATTAGTAGCCCTGGTAGGTGCTGCTGTATAGCATGATTTAAGAAAAAAAAATCAATGAAAGCCTACCTAGGACGCTATCTTTAAACGCATATTACTCGAAACTTGAAACTGTCCACTTACATCCCTTTGCTTCTCACTGCCTCATATGTCAATGATGGCCAAAATTAACTTCTCTATCGTCGTGCAATCAAACTTGTAAAGCCGTTTTTTGCATTCAAGTACGGTGACTCCCCGGCAGGGGCGGATACACAAAAATCTTTTGAATTGACCCGGGAAATTGAATAACCCCCCTTCCGCCACATTCGATGTTTCATAACGAAGTTTTCATTACTTTTTTTTAAAATCTTTTTTCATTATTTTTCTTTCAGGATCCCTTCAGGCTAGTCATCTATACTTTGAATGTGGACGTAGAACATCTTTAACGTTTCAAGTCAATTAAATACTAAACTCAATATAATGTCACCGAGATGCTATATAGTGAGCGGTTTTAATTAGGAATATTGTCATAATGATTACAACACGAAGGCAAGGTTATTCAATAAACCAACATACCCATATCTCATTTGAGTTTTTATACATTTTTTTATATTGTAACTATAAAATATTATTTAATTAAGAAAATCATAGCTGATAAACATATAAGTTTTATTTCAGAATTCAGGACTATTTCTGTGTGAATTACAAAGCAATTGCTGGTTGCTGATTTGTTCTTGAAGCCATGATACAGTTGAGATAACATAGTGATATTACATGCCGTTTCCATCAATATCATGGTTTTCCCAAGAAACTACTATATTTCTTTCATTTTGCATTTTTTATAAGCTGAAAATTAAATCTATTGTTTAGCAAATAGCTTCCTGGATCAAAATAACTCTTTTAGGCACGCCTACACATTTTTTTTGAAGAATGTTAATTATTGATTCCATTAAAGAAGAATTAATGAACGAATCGCGATATTGCGTTCCCTTGAATTCGAAACGAGCGAGTTAAACGTATTCTGCCACTCTGAGCCTCTGACTCCAGTATTAGTACTTCTTTAGCAAACAAAAATGCTTTTATTTAAAAAAGGCTCTGTGTGTTTTGTGTGTTTTTTAGTTAACTATATAAAAAATGCTATAGAGAAGTCAATTGAAAAATAATGAATAAAATAGTTAAATAAATTCGTCCTGTTGGGGGGGGGGGGCACGAGCCTCTTGATCCCCCCCTAAAATCCGCTTCCCGGGTTAATCCTGTGCTGAAAGTTTCTTATTAAAACAGAATATTTTGATTTGTTGTGAAGTGTGACATCACTTGCCGTTTTGCTAGAAAACGCTATCTCCGTTTAGCCATAGATAAGACATGGTTAGAAGCAATTTTTCTGGTCAATATGACTTCGTAACTGGTACTGTTTATCATTCCTTCCACGGGAACAAGAGATCTCGCGTCTCCAAAAGACAAAAACAACCTCAAAACATCTTTTTGGACGGATACTTGAGTGCTTGATTGATGCAGTGCTGACAGAGAATTTCTCCTTTACTCCTTGTCAGCGAATCTTCTAAGTTTATGTTTTGTGTTTCCATGTTCATTGTAATATTTCTTTTCATTTGAGACGTGAGAAGATTCTTCTTGCACGGTCAACGTCCTCTCCGTCAGCTCTCTAACAGCTAGTGTCGCACTGTTAAAGTGCAATATCGTTACTAGCTGCCGCCCAGGGCCGCAGGGAGCCAAAGCGGGTCTCTCGCCAGTTATGTCACCGGGCCCCTCCCGCCCCCTCCAAAAAAAAAGAAGAAAAAGAAAAGGGAAAGAAGGAGAAAAAAAGGGGGGGGGCAGGAGAAAAGAAAATGAGGAAAAGAAGAAAAAGAAAAGGGATGAGAGAAGAAAAAAAGAGGGAGGGGGATGAAAAAATATAAAAACTTTTTACTAGAAAGCAATTAACTCTATTTTACGTGCGACAATAGTAAATACCAAAAGAGTAAATTTTACTGAATCTTTACGTTTTCTCATATTCGGAGTTCCCCCTGCCCCCAAATTCTTTTTACCTTTCTTTTTCTTTCTTTTTTCATTAGTTCTTTTCTTTTTTTCTTTTCTTGTGTCAGTGTCTCCCCCCCCCCCAAGGCCCGGACCCCTACTTTCCGACTAGGTTGACATGGCCTCTCATCGGGCCTGCTGCCGCCATGGACTTGGAAAAGTCAAAAACAGTTAATCGAGGATTTATAGCACTCATTCAATGCAAAGTTCTGTCGTCACGAGCCGAAATTGATCCTTTTTCGTCGAATTTTCCAATACGGCTGGTTCTTGTATTTTCTGCTGTCTGAAACTACTTCCATATCCTCCCCGACACTTGTAGTACTCAATATCCACATGTTTTATCTATTTCATCCGTCTTATAAATGTTCTTTGAGCGCATTCACTTTATCACATGTTTCTGAACTGATATCCATGACGTTAATGATGATCCCCGCAACCGGGGAGAAACTAACACTGCGGAATACGTACCACCTGGCGGAGGAATTTGAAAAACTGCTACTTACCAGGTGCACAAGAACATCCACTACTTCGATCATAACTGGCATTTGAAATCTGACTGAATTTGGAGTGCTTCCTCATAAGCTTACACCAGACAAAACGAAAAAATGACATTTCACAATTAATTGAGACAATTCTGTACTTAAAAAAAAAGAATAATACAAAAATCTTGGGAAATTTTCCTACTTTAACATGCTGATTTTGTGGAGAGCGCAAGAAATATCGTCGCCTAAAACAACAATACGACATCTCACAGTTATTCCTGGGATTATATATCTTACTATTGCTCATAGGCAAAGATATACTGTTGGGGTTAATGGTTAAAATATAATTACCGGGTACTGTCTGCTGCCCACGATTGCTATAGAATCGGCAAACACCCAGTTAAGAAGATTCCATTTGAATGAGGGGGAAAAGTAAAGAATTTGAATCGCGTGTTTCGCTCATTTCAATGCGACTCTGCTTAAATTAGAGGTTAATACACATCTGAAAAAGCTGGCATCTCCGAAAACTAATTCTGTACCCCATAGCCAGAAGGACTTAAGTCACATTATGATAATTTTACAGGAGAGTGGAAAAACTTTTTTTTTTGGCGCATGGAAAGGATGGGCCGCGTTTAATTCCTTTTTTTTCAACAGTTTAGATTTAAAAATTCAAAAGTGGTTGTAATCACGCACGGGAATTTTTTTTTAAACAATAAATAAGATTTCGTATGTTTAAATTTTATTGGAAAGAGGGGGGGGGGGGGCTGATGATTAAAAAAAAAAGTAACAGAGAAACGATAGGTTGCATTTATACTTTACACAATTTGTCTTTCGAGTGTTCCAATGAAAATCCTTCAAAATCATTTTTCCCATTTAAAACAAACTAAAATCAATACCCAATCAGGGGCTTTGGATCCAAAGTAGACAAATCGTGGAATATATCAACGCATCGCATTAAACAAGCACCGGCAAATTGTTTCCGCTCATCAACGGAACAAGCAGTCGAAAATGGCGCATTCTGTTTTCAGGAATATTTTCTTGGAAAATAAATTGAGAGAGTGAGGGGATCGAGTTAATTGAATTTTGCAAGCGAAGCAGGGATAATGGAGTTCGATTTAGAGCAGAATTTGTATCTATTTGAAATTTATTGCAGTTTTCCTGCGTCATTCCACTGCCTCTGGAATGCGCGCACGACTTTGCCATCAATTTTAGTCTTCTTTCCTTTGACATTATTTCCAGTGACAAAAGCGTAGTCACCTTTGTCGGTTCGTTATCCTATCCTGGCGTAATTAGCAGTTCTTGTTCGTTGGTAAACATGTTGGCTTTAAAAAGTAGTTCAATACGAGTTCGTTTCTTGTGAGCATTTATTCGATTGTAACATTTTGTTCTGTTGCATTCTATGCAAAACACTGTATTGAAATAAATAATATAATACTTATTTTTTTTTTCACCAATAAATTTCTAAACACATCGTTTTTAAATTATGTTAAAGAGCTCTTTTGAGCTACAGAGCAATAAGATAAGTCTCAGTAATAGTTTACTTTTACATCTTCAAAAAAGGAAAATAAAAATCAAATTTTTTACAAATAAATATTTGATTTTTAAATAAGAAATTCTGTCTAGAACTAGACGAGCCTACTTTTCCCTTATACCCATACTACTTTCTAGTACCTGATCAATATTCTCAAAAATCGCTAAAATCGCAAATTTTTTCAAACATATTTTAAAAATACTTTAAGCTGATTTCTAGGAATAAAATATACAAAGCAGCTAATACGCTTTTTTCCATTTAAAAAATCTTTCACAGGTTTCAAAACGGAACAAAAATGATTAAAATTAATCAGCTCATTAAAATAAATACATCATATCAAAAAAAAAAAAAAAAAATCGTTTCTTTTTTCCCTGTTGCCAAAAAAATTTTTTTAAATGAATTTATGCACTTACCAGAATAAATAAAAACAATAAAATGTCAATTTAATGAAATAATTTTCATTGTCAAAAAAAAAAAAAAACAAGTCTGCGCATATCTTTATGTAGAAACATAAATGACTTCAAGTTTATCCGCCGAAAACTGAATACCTAAATTAAAACTTTAGCGTAAAAATAAAAACAAGTCAGATCAACAATAACTATTTCACAGTCAAAACCATAGCTGCGGAGTCGGAGTCAGTCTCATTTTGGGGCAAAGGAGTCTGAGTCGAATATCTAAGAATCGGAGTCAGTCATTTGTGTCCGTGTATAAATTTTTGCCAAAGCTACGAAGTCAGAGTCGAAGTCGGGGAGTCGGAGTCCGATTAATTGTCGGGCACAGGAGTCGGAGTCGGAGTCAAGTGCCCCTAAATTCTCGGAGTCGAAGTCTGGAGTTTGGCGTCAAGAGCTATTTCCAACAAAATTTGTTTGAAGTAAATCCGCCTTCAAGTACGGAATCTACATTGACTTTCAGTTTCCCCGTAGGCGCTAATGTTAAGGGATTTGAACTGTTCAAAATTGAACGGAAAATTGTTCAAATCAAAAAGATATTTTATTAACAAGTTTTTCATCAAACGCTTTTTCCTGCAAAATTTGTGTGAAGCAAATTCGCCTCACAGTTCGGAATTGCCTTGAATTTCCCCGTAGGCACTAATGTTAAGTTGTTTTGAACTGTTCAAAATTGAACAAAAAATAGTTCAAATCAAAAAGTGAAATATGGGAATGAGGTGTCCTCGCCGAGACCTTTCGAACAAAAAAAGTTTGTTCGAATCGGACTATTCATTCAAAAGTTATTGGGAGGGGGGGGGGGGACAAACAGACAGACCGACAGACATTTTTCCCCATCTCAATACCCTACTTTCCAATTTTTAATTTTTCGATATTTATTTAATTATTTTATTTTTGACTTTTTTTTTGTTTTTTGCGATATTATTAAAATGCATTAAGCCTTCTTTCATGCTTTTTTCTTCTTTTTCTTACTTTTACTGGGAAAGTAGGCTAATAAAAACGATGCTTTGTTGGAGATTTTCTACAATTCTAAGGGAATTCTTGTACTTTGGCACGTTAAACACGTTTTACTTAAAACCGTAAAATGTCCGTTTACACGCTTCAGTGAAACCCCGTTACAACAAACTTCAAAGGACCACAGATTTTGTTCTCTTTAACGAGACTTTCGTTGAATGAAATTTAAGCAATGTAATGGCAATTAAAACGGGTCTGTAAGGGATTTCGTTTACATAAATATTTCGCTGTATTGGTATTCGCTTTAATGGGATTTTACTGTATATGCATAGATATCCATCCAAAAAGGAGAGAACAAAAATAGGTGTTTGCTCCCCTAGAAATTTTCATTCCAAGTTCATTCCATGCAAATAAATAAGATCAGCTTAATTTTATTCTAACATTTTCATCTTTTAAGCATTTTTTAGCAAATGATCTCTATTAATATACACTTGATTTTCGGATTTAGTACTGATGATAACAAAGCTTTTAAAGCAACATGTTTTAAAAAGTTACCAATTAAAATAGTTTGTGTAACTTTTGATTTTGAAACAACCCACGGTTTAATGCGTTTTATAAACTTGATTTTTTGTCGCTAGTATGATCTTGAAGTGTTTCAAAAAGATTTTCTCATTTTAGTTTAATTGGAGCATCAAATTATTTAGCAAAACACAAGAGATAAAACATATAAAAAGATGTTATAAAAAATCTTTTAAACTGATCACTCCAATCGAAGGAAACCTCTAGAATCTGTATTCGCAATTCAAATAAACTATACTGCTGTTCTAAGCGCAAGAGTCGTATCTGTATCAGAGTTCAAAATGGGAAATCGCCGTTTAAAGTTATGTGCCTCCATATGTTTGATACATACGCAAAATTTTCAGAATTTTGTAAAAAAAATTCTCATTTACAAGTGACCATAAAACATTGTTTTTGGTAAAAAGCATTTGGTGACCGTAACTAAGTTTTGATAAAAGTGCAGATAACTTCTTTTGTGCTTAGCACGGCAGTATTGGAGGCACTGCAATGCCGATAGCTGCAAAACGAGGTAAGACAAAGACCCACCCTCTAACACAGCCCAATGAGACATCTGCGAAGCCAAATTGCAATGTGTTTCCTTTTTGAATAATTTCTTAAATCATCGCAAGGTGACGTGATGCACAAGCTCTAAAACTACGAATTATTTGAAATAAAGTTTCAAAAATCTAGGAGTGACAATTCTATACATGCTTAATTTCACCCTTGAAATTAACTTGTTAATCTTTAGATATATAATAATCAATTCACTGATCGAGTAACGCTGACGTCACCAACAATGAAACTTGCAACACAGCATGATAATTTGATAATATTTTTTGGTAATGTTTGACGTGTAGGGAAATGTTTTATTTTGGCAAGGCTAAACTGAATCCAGTCACTTAACTATTTTACTGGTAAGACTAATTTTAGGAGAATGAAGAAACGAAAAAGTGGTCAACAACTGACGATATCTGCTGGAATTCAGGGGTTGATCCTCTGGAGTTAGGGTTAAAATTTAATGTATCAAAACATCACCAAACAGGCAGTTGCTTCGTTTAAATGTAGAAGCAATTTTCACCCGTCATACCTTGACGGACGAATTTTTAGTTTTATTACTAACTATCTTAGCAGCTTCTTTTGTAGAAGCTTCACTTTGTATGCCGGAGGTCGTCGGTTCAGTTCCCACCAGAGCCCTGGGTGTTACTTCCTTTTCTTTTTGTTGTAAATCTTTCCTGAGTTCGTATGGAGGCAAAGGTGTTTTGTTCGCGGTCCTCGGTGAAAGTGCAGCTGATTAGCTTATGGTGTAAATATGAACTTTATAAAGACTGTAATTCATTTTTGCCGTAGGGCATAGATAAAAAAGCTTGTCCCACCCACCAATGACGGAAAAATTAGAACAAAAACTGATAAAATCGAAGTTTATCTATAAGGTTGTTCATTTTTAATGTTATTAATTACGCCATATGTGAAAAATAATTATTGAAGTTTAATGAATTAATGTAACTTGCAAATGTGTGCACGTAAAGTTGGTAAGTTCTTTTACATTTAATACATTTTTTATAAACCGCACGGAAAATCCCCATTATATGTTGGAAATACATTTGGAGCATTTTAGTTCAGAAAAAGTGTTCCAGTTCCCTAAATATCAACTAAACTGTGTTCCGAATCTGTTCCGATGAGTCTTGCTCAGAATATATTTTACATTGAAGCTTGGGGGCACATTGGAGAACAGATTGGAATCACATTTGAAAACAGATTGGAATCACATTTGAGAACAGATTGGGATGACATTTGGACACACTTGTAAAATCGTCGCTTTCTTTCGCACAAATATAATTTCAACAGCTTTCTTTAACGACTAGACAATAGAATCTCTCAACTTGATACTGTTAGTAATTTTGTAGCACTGAATTGCGGTCGGTTACTGTCGCGAATGCCGTTAAAAGGAATTGGTTTCTCTGATCAAAGGTCATCCTTTGTTCGACGGTGGTTGACAGTCGTCTCACCAGATTGCTGTAACATTTACAGTAGATCTACAGGAGTGTTCCATAAGACTATTAAAAAGTGTGCTACAATGTGTTTTTAAAGAAAGGACATGCGTCATTATTCAAAAATGTTCTCAAATGCGTTCCCAAAAGTGATTAAAAAGTGCTGATCCAAAGAAGTGTTCTGAAAAAGTTTCAGAAGTATATTTAAAGCTGTTCCAAAAAGTGTGCTTCAAAGTGTTCTAAAAAAGGGAGAAATTGTATGTGTTTTGAAAAGTGTTCAAAACGTGTTAAAAAAGCGTTTTGAAAATTTGTAAGAACTTTTGAAGCGAAAATTTTTATACGAGGTCTTTTAAATTCTGATCGGCAAACTTTTGTGCGATGGAAGTGACATTGTTGTTTTTTTGTGTGATGAAAAAGTCACAAATGCACTCTTCTCGCTTTCTTTCTTTCTCGTTGTCCGTGGTTGCGTGTACTGCATTGATCACAGCTGTTAGTTATCAGCAGGAATAACCGTTAAATCACGTATGTATAACCATTCCGAGTATTGTTTCTTGTTTTCGCCGTTGATCCACAATTCAGAACGTTTTTGATTTTTACGAATTAAGAGCAAATTGAAAATTTTATTTTCTAAAACTAATTTAATTTTTAGTCATTTAACAAACAGGTGCAGTATAAATATTTCAAAACGTTTATCTCTAGTTATTTTTCTTATACGTTCATTCTGTTATTTATTACCATAAAGAAGTGACTTAGTGTCTCATATTTTTCTTAGCGAAATAGGCTTTGAGATCTAGAGATTTAGGAAATAAATTTTATAACTCCTTTCTCTCTCATCTCGGCTTAGAAATGAACTAATAAATTGTTACAAATTACCTAAGTGATGAGTTTATGGGATCTTTCATTGCTTTACTGAAAAAATAGATACATATTGGAAATTGGGACTATCGGGAGTTTAGGAATTAATTGAGTTTCTAAGAAAAAATATCCATTAGTGAAATCACATTAAAGATTTCAATTTTATGAAATAAGGCTACTTGAGCCAAAGGTTGCTATATTTAAATTTTAATGATTTTTCATAGCTTTCTGATTAGGCGCATTTGACTGTTTTTTTATGTTGAACTATTTGAAACACATATCAAATGCAATTTTTTTAAAGATAAAATTTAACGGTTTTTATGATTTATTTAATTTTAAAATTGTAGTTTATGAGCCACCTTCTTAGCACAGTGTTCCAAAAATGGCCCATGTGCTGAAAACCCCTCTTAAATTTTGAAGAAAAAAATATATATCGGCACACTATTTTTACTTCTAGATGAGTAATTACTATGTGGAATCAAAAAGGGAATATATGATTACAAGGAAATTACAAGGGAAAAAAAAAATACAAAAAGCATTTTTCGATCCTGCGCTGTCATGACTTCACTTGATCTGAATTTAAAAACGAGCCGAGGTGTGCCTCACATGACTTCCTTTTACTCCAATTTAATGTTAGTTTCCCATTACTGGCAATTTTAATGTGATTCAATAGTTTACTCTCTAAATATCACCAACAGTGGCCAAATTGAAACCAGATTCAAAAAAGAAAAGAGAATCGCGAAATTTGTCGCCTAGTTAACGACAAAACTTGGCGACCAAAAGACTGGCGATATATCGCCAATGTCCGCCAAATTATAACACCACTTGAGTTTACATCGAAATTAACAATGATTCTCCCCCGAAAAGGGGCAAAAGACCCCCTTAGAAACTCCCAAATGCAACGAAAAGGGGAGGTGCACAACTAGACCCTACTAGAAGTCTGCGTAACAAATTTCAACTTTCTAGGACATACCGTTCTTGAGTTAAAAGACATACATACGCACATACATACATACGTACATACAGACGTCACAAGAAAATTCGTTGTAACTAACTCGGGAATCGCCAAAAGGATATTTCGCGTGTCTATACGTTCTTCGGCATTTATCCACGTGTGGTAGAGTCGAAAAAAAGAAAAAACCTCAACATTCATTCGGGGGTGAGCAAAATGGAAATTAAGGTCGATTTTTGAGTGATTTTTTTTTTTTTTTTTTGCGAATACAATACTTCCTTTTTTGTAAAAAGAAGTAATAAATGGTAGCTGAACTATGAGTAACGTTAAAAAATAATACACCGGCGTCCCTCGTATAAAACGGTGCTTGTACAACACGGCTTCGATATTACACGGTACAAAGTTTGCGATTATTATAACTTTGTTTAGATATTACACGGTATAAAACTTGAATTTAATACTACACGTTTACTATGTAACACGAATTTTAAAAGATAGAATTTCATTTTTGTTCAAAACGCTGTTTAAAAAAATGTATGATATTAACTAAAAATATTGACTCTAAAATATAATCTTACTTGGAAATAAGAACTCCTCCTCCTCAAAGCTGAATATATTGCATACTATTGCTACCGATTTAATCTCTTCAAATTCAAATAATTCTATTGCAGATACACTGTAGTACACCACCCCCTCCTCAGATAAAAAATTTAACTAATTCTAGTTTTAGGGGGCATTCTACATTAGAAACACTGGCCACGTTTGGTTCACCTACCTTATTTACTTCTTAGGGGAAAACATTAGTTTTGGATGCGATCAAAAATTCGGTACGAAATCAAAAGTAGCAAAAAACTCCAATTGTCTGAAATCTTACTATCCGAACCATTGATTATCCGAATCGCTTTTACAATTTCAGAAAAGAAAAATTGAAACAGAAACGTATTGCAGTTTGCAAAATAATGACTCTGTCTTCGCGTTATTCTTTCCGTGAAGCTAGTCAAACAGTTTACGTTGACCGAAATATTCAGCAAGTAATGACTTACTTTTAAAGTACAATAGTGTACTATTGCACAGCACTTTTAAATACGCCTAACATGTAAATCTGCTGACTTTTCTTTTCATTAATCAAAAGCTCTTTTTCTTTAAAAATATGTTTTTTCACCCATTTGCAGCATACTAATTAGTTAAAATTGACCCTTATCTCCTGAAAAACCGCGTTTTTGTTTATCCGAATGGGGTCCGGCTCGTAATGATTCGGATAACTGTTCTATAAGTGTTGTAGGGCCATTCCACGAAAAAGTCAACCCTTTGTCCTGCACACATCGGCTCATATAGTTCATTAAAAAGTAGTAATTTTAAAGGGTAATGCCGAGATTTTTTGCTGAAGAAACCACACACATATGTTAGAAATTTGTTAAGCAGTAAAAGTTTGTTTATCAATAGTTTAAAGTATTTTTAATGAAATATATGAGGCGTTCACGTGCGGGACAAAATAACCGTTTTCGGTGGAATGGCCCTGTAGATGTGTAATTGATTAATTGTAAAAGCAGCGAGTCTAGTTAGAGACTTTCAACGTTGACAAGTGATTTATACTTCTGAAGAAATTGAACTAATTTCCCTGTAGATACATTTTTTGACAGCTTAGTGAGCGAAAAAAATATATTCAACATTTTGAATCAATTTACAGGTGCCTGAAAGTTCCTTTTTTTACGATTCTGTAAAAAATGATTCACGTTATAAGCAGCAAAGCTGAGTAGGTGAGACACATAATAGATGCTAATGCTACTTGATCTGCGATTATTAACACTTATATGATCTGATTACTTGTTGAGGATTTCTCTGTGGAGTTAAAGTTTTTTCTTCGCTAACATAATTATGACTGCCGTTTGGTGCCTTTAAACTTTAAAAGTCACTGGACATATGTGTACCTTAAATTCAAAATTTATTTTATGCATTATCGAATGCAAATGTTTTTTTTAACTCTATTTATTATATAATATATTGCAACATCAGAATTCTGATATTAGCAAAAAAAAAAACTACAGTGCCGTGCAACTTTGTTTATCTGGACTAACTGACCGAAAATAGTTGCATCTCTTGTGAACCATTTAAACACATAAGTACAGTATGTCTCCGTTTACCCTGCAAGACTTCTATTTTCGCAGCTGTTAGTCCTATGTGCATATCTTCAATTGCAAAAATAGTCAGAATAAGGTGCAGAGCTAAGATATTGAAAGTTTGAAGCGATAAGAAAGTTAGTGCAAAAGTTCAAGATCTAACTTTTTATACTGGCCCTTCGTCTTAACCTACATATTTAGGGATATAATCTCCATTGAAAAATAATTCTAACAGTACATAATTGTTGATTGCAATAATGCGCATTTAATAACAAATTAATTATTCTAAGCAAAACGTTCTGACACCTTATCTGAAGACCTAGGGACGGTAATGCGTTTACTAAAGAAAACATGCAGACGACCTGAAAGAAATTCAAGTTTGTAAGTTATTAAGCTCTTTTACAAAACTGTAGAGGTAATATTTATTGGAAAAAAAAATACTGTTTAAAATCAATCCTTGAGACAAAGTCCCTCTAGAGTTAAGAATAAAAATAACATCATCCTCTTCAACGCCATTAATATTTCAAGATTTCCCCAATTACTGAGGGAAATATTGTAAACATACTTCATTAATAATGTTTTCGTATCGGCTATTAAGAAGTTATTTAAAAAAATATATATTGGAGCTAACTTTATTTTTACTTCGTGAACAAGCGAAATATCTTTTTTAGTGGAAACGAGAAAATGGTGAGTGGCTTAATTATCTGTGTTAATGTCATCAACTCGAGGAGTGGAGTAACTGCATTTCTGACTTAAATTACACTCAACGTCGTATGACTTGGTAATTATCTCCCTGACAAATAGCTGATTTAAAATTTTGATTACTCAACATGTACCGTTCTGTGTAAATGAAGCATTAAAAATGCATAAAAGTAACTTTCAAATCTGTATAAAATGTGGGACACTATGATAAAGATTAAGGAATGGGCGTGGAATTTTTAACCATTTGAGAAATGTGTATCCAATAAAATTTTCTGCTTTACGAGTAAAATGTGTGAAAGTATTGCACCTGTTAAATGGAAATTTTCACTTTTCTCTTCAGTTATTTAGAGCAGGGATTTAAAACCGCTGTCGGATCGGTACTGGTCCGCGTAAAACTTTGATCGAGGTCCTCAGATTATCCCCTGCTCTTGGTAAAAATGTTTTGAAAATTGAAAAAAAAAAAAGTTTGAGAACTTTTATGTTAATGAAATAATCTTAAGAGCATGAACTTTTCTTTGAAGGTTGGAAACCTTGGACAATGCTCACACTTGCTACGTTTCGCGTTCTTTTCGTTTTTTAAAAAACATTCATATGTTTTTTTTTTTAATGTTCTGCGATTTTTTTCTGTTTATTCACTTTTGGATGCTAAGTCCAATAACTGGAACAATTTAGGTTACGCTGTCGCTGTAAGAAAATCAGTATAATCATTAATAACTAATTTGTTTTAAAGCATTAGTAACGTTTTTCTTTTTACTTTTCTTAAAGAGGGGGGGGGGGGGGGGAAACCCCTCCGGTTTGAGAATTTGTTTCAAAAAAGGTTTGTCGATTCGTGAACACTTTTTTTTTTAAAGTAATAGCTGGAAAAAATAGAAAGGGAGGAACAAATATTTTTGAGCATATTTTATTTAGAAAATTCTGCTATGTCATTATAATTTATCATGCTCACTAGCATACCCGTTCTGCTCTGCATCATTTGTTATAAAAGCATTCGTTTCCCATGGAAGGTATATGGAACTGGAAAACCCCCCCTTCGAATTTCATTAGTAATTCGAGTAATGAGAAGTTCCTACAGCCTTCTGAAGAGTTTGGGACACAATGAAAACCTCGAGATCAAGGAATGTTCGATTTATAAGGCTTTGAGATATCGCGAGTTGACTGTATATTGATAGGATTATTATGGTTATATTGTTTAGCTTGATCTTTTCGATAGTTGTAACAGTTACTGGCTACAGACTTCTTATAAACTAAACCCCTTTCTCAGGGGAAGAAAACCGTTGTTTAGAACAAGCTTGCAAATGAGTCTGAAAAGTTTATTTACTATTCATCGAATAAAGAAACTAAATTCTTCTACGAATAATGGAACGCCATATGAATTTCAATATTGACAAAATGTGGTGCATATTCCAACGTATGAATGTGTTTCATGATCTTTGTGATAGGTTTCTGAAAAAATGCGTACTAAATTTCATCAATTTTCAAACTCTTGAATTTTTTCAGAATTACTTTTATTTTCAAAGGGTTAACTAAAATACAAACGAATTACAAAACATTTGTCTTCGTCTATAGTTTACAGTGAAATATATTTTCAAAATGAATTTTTTCATTAACAATAGATCAACTTCACATTTTATTTTTGAAAAATTGCTGTCAAACCATTCCATGTGTATTCCCTGTATTTAACAGCGTAATTTCTTTAAAAGCATTACACTTATTTGATCCTTCTACAACATTCCGTTCCTGATTTAGAAAGCCATACTGTATTCTCCATTACAAAGTAGACATTTAATGCTTCTAACAAATTTCCTCTGGGAGCAAACATTTACAGACGACCTATTACTTTATTCCTGAAGAGTCTTTGTTGTTGTAAAAGATCAGGAGGGAAAAATTCAACATCCCCCCTTAAGATTCCATTAGGTACTGGAAAAGGGGATCATTGGAAAATACCCGATCACGTCGTTCACCGGCACCCAACCCCGGCTGAGTATTAATCCGATTGGCAGTCTTAAGCCCCGAGGTGGGATTTTCTGGCCTTAGTTTAAGAATGATTCAATCTTTGCTTCACTTGATGGTCCGAATTATTTCTTGGGTCGAAAGAGCAGGAGACGGAATAAATGACACTGTTGCCTGTCCCTGCGATTCGATGAAGTGTGGTAAATTAAGATGCTGGTGGAAGATTCCATTTCGGCATTGAAAAGGAAAAATGTGATAGAGAGGTTTTCGATGTGGACATAAACGTGTGGGTCAGTGACATTAGTGGTGACATGTAACAGAAAATGTTCATAAAGCTTTCAGTTTTATGTACTGATGCGTTTTATTAGGAAACGAACCTTTATGTTCGGTCAAAGAAGAAAAACTCGATCCTTTATGTTTTTTACTTTCTTTTATATACAAGTAATATATAGAAAGGAGTATTGGATGTGTTAAATGTTCCAAATTTTTTCAGATTTACACGTTTTGAAGAGTGGATCCATCTTGACCGTTTTTGGAAAATCTCTGTCAGTGTGTCTATTTGTGATTGTGAGGGTGTGTGCTTGTGTATCTGACAGTGTGTTGGTCTGCCCGCGTGACCATGTGCGTGTCTGAATGTGTGTGATCGACATTCATAAGCTCCCGAGATGGAATTTTCTAACCTTAGTTTAAGAATGATTTAATCTTTGCTTCACTTGATGGTTGAAATTATTTCTTGGGTAGAAAGAGCAGGAGACGGAATAAAGGACACTGTTGCCTGTCCCTGCGATCCGATGAAGTGTGGTAAATTAAGATGCTGACGGAAGATTCCATTTCGGCGTTGAAAAGGAAAAATGTAATAGGGAGGTTTTTGATGGGGACATAAATGTGTCGGTCAGTGACATTAGAGGTGACATGTAACAGGAAATGTATATAAAGTCTTCAGTTGTGTGTACTGACGCATTTTATTTGGAAACGAACCTTTATATTCGGTCAAATAAAGACAATCTTGATGCTGTATTTTTCCCCCTTTTTTTTACATACAATGCGTAGAATAGTACATTGGATTTGTTAAATGTTAAGAATTTTAAGAATTACACGTTTCGATATGTCTGTCGAGTCCATTTCGACCGTTTTTGGAAAATGTCAGTCAGTCTGTCGGTGAGTGTTCCCGTGTGCGTTCTTTCGTTCCTGGTGTGTTTGTGTGTCCATTCGTATGTGTTTGCGTGTCCGTTCGTGTGTGTGATCGTCTGTGCGTCTGTATGCGTATGACCTAAATTCTTAAGCTGCCGAGGTGGGATTATCTGTCTTTAGTTTAAGAATGATCTAATATTTGCTTCACATGATGGCCCAAATTATTTCTTGGGTCGAAAGAATAGGAGACGGAATGTCCCTGAAATTCGATGAAGTATAGTAACTTAAGATGCGGTGGAAAATTCCATTTCGGCATTGAAAAGGAAAAATGTGATAGGGAGGTTTTCAACATGGACATAAATGTGTCCGCCAGTGACATTAGGGGTGACATGTAACAGAAAATGTAATTAAAGCTTTCAGTTTTATAAACTCAGCGTGCTATTTGGAAACGAGCTTTTTTATTTGGCACCAATAGGAAAACACTCGGTGTATTATATTTTTGCTATACTACACTTTCCCCATCCCTTTTGATTAGTTGGAGTACCTGGGGAAAATTTTGGTCATTGAATTATTATATCAATTTCAAAGTTAAAATTTGGTCCGTTAACAACACAAATTGCCAACAGTTGTTTTTTTTCTTTTTATAAAATGACAATTTCGATGTTTATGGCATAAAAAATTCACCTATATTTTTTAAATATATGAATGTCGTGATTGGGTAGCGCTTTCCCAGAGTGATTCATCCTGCGACTTGCATGTGGTCTCGTATCCAGTTTTTCTGGCCCTTGTCCTCCGTACTTAAACACTATTTTAATGTAATGTTTTAAAAAAAAATATTTAACCTTTCTTTTACTCAACTTTTTTTTAAAGATTACTTCTGTTGCACCTTATAATGTTCACTTCCCCTGTAATAACCATTCGTGAACTTTCAGTGGAGTTAGGTATTGATAAGCTTGTATCAGAAAAACAGTGCCTGTCTGATTGCTGGACTAAAAAGGAAGTCGTATTAAAAGAATATATTAAACTTCTTTTAATATAAATATCAATGAACCGTTTTGAAAAAACTATCTTCTTTATGGATTGCTTCTGGCTTCCTTATTCCTAAGCTAAAGTTTGGATGTCCTTCGGGTAGTTAAAAAATTACACTATGCATCTTGGTTAAACAATAATTTTCTTCGCTTTTGTTCTGTCTAATATAAAAGGTTTTCGATAGTCTGGCTTCTTTGTGAATGTAACAGAACTCATTTCTCAGGAATCATCTTGAACACTTATTTTTTTCTTTTTTTGAAAATCCAGCTTTATTTTATTTGTGAAGTCAATTTTTGCTAGTTGACCTTTTTTATAAGCGGCTCATTTTTACTGAACTCTGTCAACGGGAAAAAGTTTCTTTTCTAGTCAAACTTTCTTTTATTAGAAGACCTATAGACATCAAACAGCTTTTTGTTAGGTACCTCCCATCCCTTCTAAACTAAACAAAACTTAGAGGGGCAGCAGCCCATGGTTGTCTAAATAATCCAAAACCTGAGTTTGAGGTATTTGATGATTAATGCTAAGTATTTAGAGAATTTGGTGAATTTTTCAACTTTAAAAAAAAAAAAAAATATATATATATATATATATATATATATATATATATATATATATATATATATATATATATATATATATATATATATATATATATATATATATATATATATATATATATATATATATATATATATATATATATATATATATATATATATATGTATATATATGCGAGATCTGTTCAATAAGTAATAAGACTAAATTTATAAAAAATACAGAACAACTTTAATAGTCATAATTTACATGGTTCTTTTTAATAATAACTTCAGTGGAAGTAAATGCATTTATTCCAACGATCAATCCACTTCTTAAAAAATTTAGACATGCTTTGTTGATTTCTAAAATATTTGCCTCGTAATGGTTTTTTAAGTTGAGGAAACAGCCAGAAATCACTGATGTAAAAAAATTCTGCGATTCCCCTTGATATTAATAGCAACAATGTTAATCATTGTCTCTGTGATGGACGTTGAAGGTTGTCCCTCATGTTTAACATCTTCCATGTTTTGTTTGCCTTCCTTAAAAGCTTTATGCCAGCAAAAAGTACTGACTCTAAACATTGCTTTATCGTTGAAAACTTCACGTATCATATCAAAAACCTCCGATACTGATTTTTGCAGACCAAAACAAACTTTAATCGCATAATTTTGTTCCAACGACGCTTCCATTTTGACAACTGACTGCGTCTTGCAGGCGCCCGCCAACAGGCTTCAATTCAATCACATGATACTCAGGAACATGAGTCTGTACGCGCCAATTATCGATAGTTTTTGTTAATACAGACAACAGACATTTTTCATGCCGCAGAAAATAAAATTCCAATAAGTGGTTTCGTGGTAGTCAAATTAGTCTTATTACTTGTTGAACAATCTACGTATATGAATATAAACATAAGCAGGTTCTCTAGTAGATTTATTTACAAAGGAAGAATTGCGTAAAAAATCGCCAATTGTTTTCGAACATTATAAAATATTTATCACGATATCAACGACATTTTGAGGCTTGAGGGAGGAAAACTTTAGGTGGGGAAAACTATAATACATTTCGATTATTCATCTATTGTAGGAAAGATATAGTAACGCTTAATATTTTAAGCAATCTAGTGAATAATTTGCTGGATAAAAGGATTGATAATTTTCTTCGAAGGAATTCGACTTCTTTAGGCAATCAACAATAGAAAACTCTATCCAATGCGACGAATGTCTCGAACATTAATTAACGATGCAGAATTCACCATAAGAGTATTTTCCTAAACATAATCATCGCAGAATTTTTATACATTTTTTATTTAATGATATTTTTGGTTCAACTGTATACTATCGACATTGAAAAAACATCAAATGCAAAACATAAATGTTCGCAAAAAAAAAAAAAAAATCGACCCTAATACATCCATGGCAAAAACATCGTTGTTTTGAAAATATCGACTTCGATATCGTTGCCTTAATCCATACTTTGTGTCATACTTTTTTTTTTTTTTGCAACAGAGAGTATTTTTTAAAGAAAACACTTTCGATACTTTTATGAGTTAGGACTGAATACTCAAATAACAAGCAACATTGTGTAAGATCTTTATACCTGTGCGATATTCTTAAAAACGTATCATTACAAACCAGCAGAAAAAGAGTTTCATAAGATCTTCATTTGAAATAAGAAGCTTATGTTTCAGCTCAAGGTATTTTGAGAGCTGAAAATTTTTTTTTATAAACATTTTGAATGTTTTCAGGCAATGGCCGTCATGGTACGACAGGTACTAAACCTAGCTTTTTAAAGCACTTGCAAAACTCATTGCAATAAACGAGAATACTTTTCGTTTATTTGACAAAATGTATGTTACTTAAACATTGACTTTAAGCTGCACAGGTTCTTAAGTTCTGAGAACGTGTTACAGTATTCAGCATTTGTTAAGATTTAAACTCTGTAAATATTTTAAAGTAATACTATGACTATTCTTCGGAAAAGAAAAATCTTTGCATGTTTTCAACAATTAAAATTTAGAAGTAAAATTTAAATACTAAAGCACGCTATAATTACTTCTTTTCTCTATTTTGAAAAAATGACTATCTTTGACTCTACAGCAAATTCTCTGACCTATCTAGAACTTAAAAAGGAATAAAACGAAAATATGGAAACATGGCTCGCACCATTAAATAATCACTAGTATTAGAATAATCATCTTGGAGGTGCTTTCAGCATTTGGTGCTACAGACAAAATACAGAACTCATAACGATGAAAACCTGCTATTGCTCTAACCTCTTTGAAGGTATTGGATCCAAAAACTAATCAGCATCTAATCACATCGGAGTTTTAATGTTTATCATATCTTCTTCGATGTCATGCGGCAGTTTTTTTAGCTAAAGGGACTACAAAGAATTGGTCATGCATACCTGCTATTTTTCAAAGTTTTGGTCAATCTGAATTCAGCATGCCTCAAAACATGTAAATCCTTTTGAAATTTGTCATCAATACTTTTATATATTATTATTTAAGATTAAAGTAAGAAGTAAAATGTACTGACCATTTCTTAATTCATATTGTGTTCCAATAAGGAAAATGCTGAACTGATGTTTAAATTTCCGGACCTTAATTAACTCCTAAAATATTTCCTCTTCACGGAACTTAATTGATATGGAAATAATTGAAAATCGCTTCAAGCATTCGATTAAACAAACACAGGAAAGAACACGAAAATTTTATTAATTATATTCCATTAAACATAATAGAGTTTCCAAAATCTTCAAACCAATTAAAAACATTAATTAGTGGCTTCAAGGATATTAAATTAATGCCGTGCATTAACATTCTTGAACAATAAAATAGTCAATGGAGCTTCCAAATCATGTAATGCTCATAATGTTGAGATAATATAATGGTTTTTGAATGAAATATATAAGTACAGTCATTATCAGCTTGAGTTTGTTTGAAAGAAAGGGCATTAGAAAAGAAATTTTGTTCCTTTGTGAAATTAGTTGGGGAAAGCAAGAGCGTTCAACATAGTGCTGTAAATTATTATACCTAAGGTTGATGCGAGTTTTAATAATCTAATAAAATTTAGATCTAATCTAATAAAATCTAATAAAATGTAATAAAATTTAGAAAATTCATTAAAAAAAAATTGCGTAATCGTGCTTCGGTCTACGTACCTATTTTTCGGGTAATAGGGAAGTATAATTGGCGCTGATTTAAACTGGAATGCTTTCATAATAGTTTTGCAAAAGTATTCCAACTCAAATGCGCGTCAATAACGCGTTTCTTTTCCACTGAATTACCATAAAATAGGTAAGCATTTTCAAGGTCATAGCTTGACTAACCAGAGTCGCACTATACTTTCTTTATTTGCTTCTTATTAGACCCACAGCGCATAATTATCGTAAGAACGAAGTTTGAAGTATGTCTTATTTGCCTAAAACATTGAAAAATTGGGATTCTAAATAGAAAAATATGGACACTCTTCTGTTGAAGTTCTGGTATCTGAGCTGGAAGGGCCTACCAAGTACTATTTATCATCGTCTCATTCCAACATTGCGAGAAAAATGTGGTTTGAATGAAATTTGTTATGAGCTGCAAAGTTACAAAAATTCGATAAATGGAACGAAACTGACGAACCTTTCGCTGGGAAATTTAAAAACAAGTATTGCCATCTATTAGGAAATGATAAATTACATATTATGCATTGGACGAACTAAGTTTGGGTTTCATGGAATCGAAACACTTTTTTCTTGCCCGAACGCGGGTTGAAATTCCAATGTTCGAACAAGCATCGCAAGGTTAAACCTTTCGCAAGGATTAAACCTTTAAATGCATGATATTTTAAAAAAACTTTAAAAGTATGTTTTTGGCTTTAAAATTTTGTTCAAATCATGAGAAAAAATACTTTAAAAAATAATTTAATTTAAATATAGTTCATGGTTAATCTATCACTCGGCAACATCGGGCTTTAACTGAAAAAACAGCAAATAATTTAGTATCAAATTTCCCAAAACATGGATAAAAACTAAACATGCTTTATTTAAGTAAGTAATGAAACTTGATCTGTAATGGAATTAAAAGAAAGCATTTTTAAACATACTAAACTAAAGAGAAAAAAAAAGAGTCCTTCACTTGAAAATGCCGAAAAAATAAATCTCTTTTTGTTTTCCATCGGAAAGGTGCATTAACAAGTTTAAAATTGATTTTAGAGCATTTCTTGATTATTGGAAACTACAGAGGTTCAACTTATTTTAATAGTATTTTAGAAAACTAAACTGGTTATGTTGCCAAACGGTAACACGACATAATCATAAAGCTTTAAAGGGGTTTAGAGAGATTTAAAGCCGTTGCGTTGAAAGTTATGGCTTGAGCGTCTAATACGTGCTTCGTGATGATAACGCACAAACCGTTGTAATGACGAACTTCGGTCAAGGAGGAAGATTTTATTGTCAAAGGAAAACAGCTGGCTTGTAATACTCTTTCATAATTAGAAGAGTAATCTGCTGCAAATTCCAGATAACTCTTTGCTTATTTAAAAACAATAGAAATTATTTTCTTCAGAAATACAAATTCAGTAAATATATTAACATACTTACTCAAAGAAACATCATTTTTTTATTGCTATGACGCATCATAAAAGGTTTTAGAAGTGAAAAAAAAAAACATCTTTTAATAGACGGAAACAAAAACGAAATTAAAAAGTAGAAACTGAAACTTTAATTGAAACTTTCACCGTTATTATTTTTTGATAATTCTTTATGCTTCTCTGAAATAAGAAAGGTGGATAAAAACGACGGCGGAATTCCAACTGATGAAAAAAAATCATTAAAGAGATTTGTAGTTTTACTAAATTTTTTTTCTGTTTTGAGTTCCTTCCGTTAGGGGAAAAACACCAATTTAAATTGAAAGCTTTTGAAGCATTGTATTAAACAGCAAATAAAAGATCTAACAAGTTGAATAATGTGGGCTTTATTTGTCTTTATTTAATGAAGTTTACTATTCATAATCAATATACGTATTTACCTTTGAGACATTTTCAAAGCACATTAAGACCAGCTTCCTGAAAAGAATATTTTAGAGGGATTTTAGTTTGCCCATGTCTGACGTTAAGAAGAGTGTTCAAGGGCTTGACAATTTTTTTTCAGATTAAAAGGAAAAAAAAAAACTGATTTCAAGATCAGGTTAGTTAATGTTAAGCAATATGATTTAGTGACCATTTATTATTTTCTTTCGATCGAAATACCAATTCATGAAAGGTGTTTTGGTGGATGCTATTGATAAGTAATTTCACCTAAGTACACATCAGTTTAATCAAAATTAAATACGAATAATTAATGGACAATTAACTACTTTTTTATCTAAGTACTTATCAGTTTAATTAAAAGGGAAAAAAAATCTGGACAGTTGATTATTTTGCTAACTATGAGATATCAATTGACGGAAAATACAAATCTTCATGATTATTTTGTTTTAAGGGATGCTACGTACTTGTTTCAATTTCGTAAAATTATTGAACTTCCTGTAAATTCACAATTTCGATTTAGATTTCTGCTCAAAAAATATTTGAAGGATATTTATATTTCCTGAAGGCTGTGCAGCAGGTTTTTTTTTAATCGGGATAAAACCTGGAAAGCCATTATCGAGGGGAAGAACACGGTGGCACAAAAGTAATATCATAATTCGAATTGACCGTCATTTTTGCAGATGTCACCAAATGTCACTGTGCTTTGATATTTATGATGTAGATATATAGTGAATTAGTTATCAACAAGCACACACAATGGAGCGATACACACCCCAAGAACGTGGATTTATTGTTGCTCTTTATTTGACAAATTTTGAGTCTTTTGTTTTACCACAAAGTGAATTTTGTCGTCGTTTTCCCTGTCGTCGTGTTTTATGTGCTCTAACAACTAAGAGATTTACCACAACAAAATATTAACCTTGGAAGTCTTGAAAGCTAACATTGAAGAAGAAATTGCCAATTTGGAGCCAGATGTTTTGCGAGAAAATATTAAAAATGCCGTAAAACGAGCGCAAATTTTGCATCAACTCGGGGCGCAGTCATTTGAGCAATATAATTTTTTCCAGGTAATGTCATCAATGTTACACTTTCAAATAAAAATTTTTATGAAAATAGAGCTTTTTCTTCATTTATAACAAAATGGCAGTCAATTCAAATTATGACATTACTTTTTGCCACCTTGTATAAATATAGACCGACCTTGCATAATAAACACTTAAGCGTTACTTCATTTTTGTAAATTATAGCATAGTTAAAGTCTGCACCATTTCGCACAAGAAAGTACAAACAATTAATTGATGCATAAAATTATTTTTTTTGATGAAAATTGTTCAAAAAACCTGCGATGGAACACCTCCAACTTGAGGACAAAAACATCATTTTCTATAGTTGGGCAAATCAACCTGTGGCAGCATCGTTACGCTGTGAATACGATCTGCGTAGCCGTCACAATGCTGCCAGGTTAGGTTTACCCCAAGTATAGTTGTTCTCTTTTTGGAATAACAGTCGTGTCCGTTTACAGACAAGTCGAAGGGACAAAAAAAAAATTCTTGTTATCGCCGTAATTTCGTTATAAAAAGTTAAATGACAACCAGCAAAACGCGAAGGTGGATTGAAGCAATTTCGTTATAGCCATATATGAGTCATTCTTTAAAAAGTATAACTTTTCTGTCACACTGCTTTTACAGTAAAAACTTTAAGGAACAATTCATTTAAGAATTACTTTTTAATTTCATTAAAAATATATTTAAACCTACCAACAATTTTACAATAGTAATTTTTATTTTAGTATATTTTTGGTTCACAGCATGCGAATTCTCACCGTGTGTGACTGTTTATGTTGCTTAATAACTTGTTTAATTAAAAGCATATACTTATTCATTTATTATTCCTTTTACAAGTGTCTCAAATACTAATTTTTAAGTACATTTAATTTTTTAATATTGTGTTTCAGTTCGTTTTAGTAGGATAAGGAGTCATGTCACACAATAAATTCTCACCTCCATTACTTAAACACAAAATGCTATTCCTCATTAACACGTGGCAGTAATGACATCAAATTTTATTTTCCGTGGTACAAGAGAGCCCCCTTGTTTATTTTCAGCCATAGTTGAAGTTGTGTGATTTTTGTATTAAAAAAAAGATAGATTTTGCTTTAAAAACTTAGTGTAGTTATTCTGACTTCTCACCTCCGTAAATTTGAATTTCAGCAATGTAAATTAATGTAAAAAAAGGAAGTGAGCATGTTTTCATATACTTAACACGTGCAGATTGTAACAACTTCGACTTGAAGAAAATTTTTTGCCCCCTGAAAAATGTTTTTATTAGGCCTATATTAATGGAAAATTCCTCACCTCCGTGACAGACCTTATCAATGTCATTATTTCTAACGTGAAAATTAATGATGGAGGAGAAATACATCAATAATAGGCATTCTACCAAAATTATAAATTGCTAGTATATCCTCAAATTTACCAAATACTATTTTTTAACACCCATTTGGAACTACTAATTAAGCCGTACTTTAATTAAGAGTGCTTAATATTATATTCCCATTGATCGTTAAAATAGCTGATAGTTTGCACAATTAGCAAAATTACTACTTTCTTATTAAATTGGCCACGATTTTTAAATATTAAAAGTTTTCCATTTTTTTTATTTCCGTAAACAAAGCATTTTTATATATTCTTTTTATTTATGTGTAAAATAATTGGAACTTAGCTGGACCATTGTTTATGATTACTTCTAGTAGGCAACACTTTCATGTAAGAATGGAAAAAAAAAAAAAAAGCAAAAGGTTTCGAAATTAAAAATATTTGCGTTCAAAAATTACGTTGTCTGGAGAATGACCCAAATTCGCGGCTTATGGCTTCCCATTAAACGGGCACGACTGTATACAGAAGGAAACTGCTAATGCTGATAATGCACAGTAAAACGCAAGGGTGGATTGAAGCTATTTCGGTATAGCCACAAATTCGTTACTTACGGCTTTTCTATAAATGGGCGGTACTGTATATGGAATTTATGCAAAAGAAAAAAAAACTGAAGGGGGAAAATAATAATTAACTGCCATTTGAAACCAAAGGAGGATAAGAGTACGTAGTCTATAGGGTGCCCGCCTTCCAAAAAAAAAAAAAAAAGAAACGAAAGTCGGTTTTTCAAGTTGCACATCTTCTTATATTTTTCCAGTTAGTTCAAAACAATTGTCAAAAAAGTTTCATCTAATTTGAACTACATCAACCTGCGCCGACTTTCGCCTGAAATCGCGAACCAGTACTGTGTACTAAGCCGAATCGATAGAAATTTTTTTTTTGGAAATTCGAAGTTTCATTTTGATAAAAAAATGCTCCTATAGATCCACATGTATCACAAAAATATTTATCAAAGTCAAAAAATATTTAGGTGTCCAGCAGGAGGATCAAAATTTGTAATTTTCTACAAAAAATTGGTTTTTTTCGATTTATTTTTGAAAAAAAAAAAAAAAAAAAACTACTTATACATTTAAATGAAATATAAAAACATAAAATTATTAGCGAACACAATTTCGAATCAACATTTGCAAATGAATAACGAAAAAATAATATTTTTAAAATGAAAAATTTTACTTAAAATTTGAAAAAAATCCATATTTTGAGTAGCATGTGGGAGACTTAAATATTGCAAGAAAGCAAAAAATCCTATTTAACGCTAATTATCAACTTTACTGTTAATAGTTTTTAGCTTGATAATTTCTTAAAATTTACCTTACATTTTAAAAATGAATATATAGAAAAAAAAATCAAGTTTTTGAAGAAAACTATAATTTTAAGCTACAAATTTCTTACTAGACGCCTAAACATTTTTTGATTTGGATAAATAATTTTGTTTATACATGTGGGGCTTTAGGGGCAACTTTTTATCAAAATGAAATTTGGAGCTTCCAAAAAAATATTTTTTTTTCGATTCAGCCTAGTACACACTACTGGGTTACATTTTCAGGCGCAAGTCGGCACAAGCTGCCGTAGTTCAAATCAGATGAAACTTTTTTACAATTGTTTTGACCTGAAAGGTAAAACATAAAAGGATGTGCGATTTGAAAAACCGACTTCCGTCTCCCCCCTTTTTATTCTTTTTGCACTTCCTAGCGTAGTCGTATGGCATTCTTATGGCAAATTTGATCCAAAAATTTATTTATATGTACGCAACAATGATCATATACACAGCAACTTTCACTTAAAGGTAAAAAGTTGATTTCTATTTTGCTTTCTCTCTCAAAGTTTTTGTTTATGTTTATTTTGACTTTATGAGAAATGTTTTGTTAATTAGGAGAGTTTTAATCAGTAACTTCTTCTGAGAGAATCGCTGAAATGTTTATTATTCGAAAGAAGAAAGAAACAAAAACGAAATTAAAATGTCTAAAGCGCATGCCAAACGCTACATTAGAAAAATCAATTTTTTCATTTTTCTCACTTTCTATAGAATATAATGAATGCATTTTGTTAAACATATGAGTTCCTTTGTACAAAAAACAATTAACAATTTAAATTGATTTCTTAATTTGTGTACTTCAATTAGTATTTGAAATTTTCACTTTTAGGATTACCACAAACAAAGAAACAATCAGGCCAAGTCAAAGCAAGTTACATGAACGTATTAATTTAAATACCATTCTTAAAAACTTCTCAAAACTGACACAAAAGAGCTCCTAAAAAGAAAAACCAGTCCTATTCAAGTTTTAATAAAAAGGTTTCCTATTCTTCAAATTGCTGCTGAAGACAATATACTAAGCTTGATTTGAATTTGAGCTTCTTACGCTCTTAAATTTTCTACTATTAATTTAAGCTTCACGAAAGTATTTTTAGTAAAAGCTAATTTTAATTAACTGTCAACTACTTTGAAACAAGATGCTGTACTTAATTTACCAAAAATGGCATTTAAAGCCCATTCTATTAAATCTTTTCACTAAAATTTTGTAGTAAAATCTTTCATTCAATTTGTCTTTAAATTTCATATTAACTACCAGCAATGTGATATTAAATGATTCTTTAAACTTAAGAACTATTTTGGCTGTTTATAAGCTTATTATATAAGCTTAATACGTTATTTTATCTCATACTTTTTTTTATCACATTATTATTTTTTACATCATTATGGTTATTTATGATAGTGAATCAAATTTCTTTGCATTACTTTATCGTTATTACTTACTAGAAAATCGCCCGCCAACATATGACGGGTGAAAATTGCTTCCACATTTGAACGAAACAATTGCCTGTTTGGTGGTATTTTGATGGTTGAAATTTTAACCCTAACTCCAGTGGATTAACTCTCAACTCCAGTAGATAGCGTTCGTTGATGACCCCTTTTCAATTATTCCCCTGAAATGACGCAGCCTTACCAGCAAAACAGTTAAGTTACCGGATCCAGTTCAGTCTTGTCACAATAAAGCCTTTCTCTGCATTTTAAACATTTCCAAAATAAATTATCAAACTATCATGCCGTGCAGCGAGTTTCATTGTTGATGACGTCAGGAGCGTTACTTGATCATAGACTATTAGAAGGTCCCTATATGTATAGCGGCTATATTTATATAGCGGCTCAAGGCTATTATATATCTGAGAACTATGTTCTCTTATGTATTAAATATTATATGCACTTTTCTGCGGTGGGAAGGTACTGTGCAGTATATGTAGAAATGAATTTTTGAGATAATCGAAGAAACACATTTTGGATTCCCTAGTATTAATAGGGAAATGTTGAAATTTGACTTTTTATTGTCCTTTATTTTTTAGTGGAAACCAAATAAACAAGTTTAAGAACAATAAACCTAAAGTACAATGGATGACAAAAGCGAGTAATGAAAAATTTTCAGATGCTGCACTTTACCTTCCCAACGCAGTTTCGCAGCGTCACCCCACCTTTTAGTGTGAAAACTCAGGCTGCACAGCAAGGGTTCATATGGCTGGGTTTAGAGGCCGACAGTGGTCTGTGGACGTGGTGCACCTCGCCGGGGATGGTCCCGCACTGGGCGTTAGCCTAGACTGGATAAGACTCCTTAATATGTGTTCTCCCAGCCACACCTTAAAGTATGCTATATATCATAGAAGGTTGATGTGCTGCAGGTTTGTTTCGAAATCGAAAAGATTATAATCTACACAAATCTGTGTAGATATTAAAAAATATATATATATGTATGTGTGTGTGTGTGTATATATCTAACTTGAATTCTGACACTTTGAATTCGACTTATGTTTTTCGCAATCACGAGTTGTGGCAGGACCCTACTCATTGGAGGCTATTGTTTCTAGAAACGACTCAGGTCCTCCCAAGCCTGCCCCTATTCCTGGGCGTTTACGTGTGAATGTGTGTAAGGACTTGTTTGTGCGTAGGCGTGTGTGTATTTAGGAGTGTGTGTATTCAGGACATGAACGCCTTGGAGGAGGGGATTCCGTTGTACAGTGCGGCTAGGACCAGAAGAGCACTTTGTTCTCCGGTGGTCGGCGGTGCTGCAGAGGCCTCTGGTCCATTCTGAAAAAGGAACCGGACATCAAGGACGGTCAAATGGAAGCAATAAGCAATCTTGAGTGCTAAAAAAAAAAAAAAAAAAAAAAAAAAAAAACCACTAACGTGTTGAAGTTAGCTTAAAGAACTTTGTGTGATTCCTCCATTTTTTCCATCACTTAAACAATAAATACCAAATCCCGCACCTTAGTTTTCCATTTACTTTTTAAATTCTTTAGCTTACGTCTTCTCTACATAGTATAAAATGAAGTCTCCGAAAAGCCTCTGTTTGTGTGAACGCGCACAGCTCGAGAACTACCAGGCCGATTTCGCTGAAATTTTCAGACTATCTTTCTTTCAGCACCGGAATGGTTTGCAGACTAGTTCGAGAAATAAAAAATCGATAAATCCAGTAAAGCACCGTTTATGCGTTTCTCTTTTATACGTTTTTGTAGTTTATACGCTTTTTAAATTGGGCCCGTGTAGAGTTCAATAGATATTAACGCAGTGGTCGAAAAAACTACATTTCTTTTTGTAGCAACAGGTCTACAATAGGTAACAGGTTTAACATGTTACCTATTGTAACATAGGTAGCAGGTGTAACAGGTATACAACTACGACTACTTTAATATAAATGTAGTTAACTACAACTACTTTTTTCAAAAAGTAGCAACTACAAACTACTTTTGAAAAGTAGTCGCTACTTTGTTACTTTTTATCTACTTTAAAAAAAAAAATAAAATAAATAAGTAAAAAGCATACAATTATACACCGTTTGAGGATTGAACGAAAAAATTCAGAAAATTATTTAGATTAATAAATTGAATCATTTGAACATGGAATATTACCAAGAATTATTTATTCTTTCCTTCGCTTGCTGAGCCAATTTGTCATTCCAAATATTTGTAACGATTTTTACGTATATTCGCTGCAAGAAAGGATTTAAAAGTTGAAGGAATTCAATATTAAATTTTTTTTACCCTTTCCTTATAGTGAATATTTCATCCAAGAATTGCAACTCGGTTACTTGAAAATGTCAATAGATGCAGTCATCATAGGTTTTATATTTTATATAGACATACAAGTGCATAAAATTGATCAAGATGATGAAAAACATCTTTTGAACAAAAGAAAAACTAATTTTCATTATATCAGTTAATTTTATAGGAACCTTTTTTTTTGCTGGAATTAATTAATCGATTTTGAGCTTTGAGCTAGAGGTCCGAACTAGAACACTATCTCCTTTCTTAACGCCACTCATAAAATGAAATAAGAGCATTTTTTTCAATTTCACCGAATAACCTCAAAAACTAACAATATATAATAATTGACTTTTATCATGTTAATATATCAACACTAAATCAGTAGGAAAGAAAAAATAAAGAAATGGGGAAAGTATTCCAACCAGTACTAGTATTTATAATCAAATATTAATAAACTAGAAAATCGCCCGTCATGGTATGACGGGTGAAAATTGTTCCTACATTTGAATGAAGCAATTACCTGTTTGGTGATATTTTAATGGTTGAAGTTTTAACCCTAACCCCAGTGGATTGACCCTAAACTCCAGTAGATAGCGTTAATTTTGTTGACCACTTTTTCGTTTCTTCAATCTCCTTAAATTAGTCTTACCAGTAAAACTGTTAAGTGACCGGATCCAGTTCGGCCTTGTCGAAATATAGCATTTACCTGCATGTCAAACATTATCAAAAAATGTTTTCAAAATATCATACCGTAGCGTGCGTTTCATTGTTGATGACATCAGGAGCGTTACTCGATCATTCGCTATTATATATACAGTCTGAGTAAAAACTTTAAGGCCAGCATAATTTTCTTTGAAAAAAGGAAAATGAAATTAAAGGGAGTTTAATATTATTGTATTATTCATTATTAATGTTCATTGGTAAGAAATAACGCAAAAGACAGGATTTGTAAAGCATGCAATAACCAGAAAAGCTTGGTTTATTCAAAGTTAGCATACCAGCTTGAGTAAAAACTTTAAAGCCACTAGTATTTTTAAAAAACTGCAAGTACTTATACTGTAATAAATGTCACCTCAATTAACAAGATTGTGGAAACCCTTCAACTTGCAGTTTTGTGATTACTTTGTTCAAAGTTTTTATCCTACTTGTGACGATATCGTAAGGTCAAAAGTTAACTGTTCAAGAAAGAGGGCAGACTGAAACTTTTTCTTCAACTAGGATAAGTAGGCGTACTATTGTGAAAAATAGGAAGATCGAAGACTGAAGTCAACATTTTTGTCCGAGTTAAACACAATTAGGGAAAAAAGAAAACCCGGGAAAACTTAAAGCTTTGTCCTCGCGTCATGGAAGAAGAGTTTGGAAATTATTACATTACCTGAAAAGTACTCAACCAGGAAACATATTCAGACGACAGGTTTAAATGTTTGTCAAAAACGATACATAACACAATTAGAAGATGTGGAAATTTTATTAATGCTGCAAAATTGCTTAAACTTCATTTATTGAAAATGCACAATATAGAGCGTTTCAACTTTAGCTAGGAAATCATGATCTGGGATAACCAATGAATACAAATAATTTTTTCCAACAAAAAGAAGTGGAGTTTGGATGAACCAAACGGACGGAAGTAATATTGGCATGATTTAAGAAAAGAAAAAGAAATATTCTACAAGAGCCAATTAGATGGAGGATCTGCCAGAACTTGAGAGTGCTTTGCTTACAATGGTGTGTGCTTAGTTGCGTTTGTTTTAGGTAAAAAGAAATCACAAGCATATCAAAATGTCCTCCCAAGTCATCTTTTACCAAATGCTGAATTTATTGCTGGAGAAAATTTAAAATATCAGCAAAACAATGCATCTATCCATCCGAGTAACAGTGCAAAAAATAGGCTCCAAGTAAACAATGTTGAAACTTTGAAATGACCAACTAAGTCTCCAGATCTTAACCCAATAGGGAACTTATTGGGTGACTTAGCAAGAAGATTTTATGCAAAGGAGAGACATTCTACTTCATCAATGGAGCTGAAATCTACCATTAAAAATGCATGGTAAAAAATACATCCCGAATTTTGCCAAAAACTAGTTTCATTCATGAAAACAAGCATATTTGAAGTAATTTAAAGGAATGGCTCCCGCACAAGCTTATAAATATTTGAATCTTTGTCCTCATATGCTTTTTTCTATGTTGGCCTTAAAGATTTTACTCAGGTTCAAATATTGATCTGTAATATTTTCTGATAATGAAACACTTACAATTACATTTTTTTGTCTTTTTTACATGTATTTAAGGTTAAAAATTATCACTCATATGACTTTTTGATCCTAAAATTAAGGTGTGTCCAATTTCTCAAAAAAGTGCACTGGACTTAAAGTTTTTACTCAAACTGTATATGAGGATATCTGAAATATGAAACATAACTAAGAATTCTTACTTTACTTCAATGTGAAATTTCAAACTGCAGTGGACTCGCGCGACAGCACTATTCTATTTACACGAAATGTCTATATAGTGAGCTTTTCTCTAGTAATGAATTTTGAAGCTAACGCGAATTCCTCACCCCGTAACACGAAAATTTTCGGATGGGAATCAGGGGGCCTAAGTATCACCTTCTTTACTGGCTACTAAATATTAGTTACGTGAATGAACTTTCTTTTTAGCATCACTGAAAGCGAAAGTTCCCCAACCGTAGTCAAAACATCGCTTTGTTAATTTACAAATCGCCACTCCGCATCTTTTTCATTCTAAATAAAAAAAGTTGATGCAACATATTTTCACATAAGCGGCTGTTTATCTAAAGTTTGAAAATGGAAGGAAAAATAGAAAGTCTTTGCGAAATAACGAAATGAAAAGCTTTTCGATATTCTTGAATAACTAAAAAATGTGTCAAATATATTTACAGCATCTACTGTACAGTATTATTGTAGTGTTGCATTTTTTATTGCTACATACTCTACGTACCGTACTGTTTCATTTTATGCCGTTATCTCCCACTGATTTTTGTGCAACTTAACAGTATTTTTATTCAATAACATAGCTTTTTAAAACATACAGTAAAGTTTCAGTTCTCTAGTTTAAGATTGGTAATAGGAAGTAAAGAAATGGGTTAAAATATTTTGAGGGATGTTTTCAAATGTCTCAAAATGATTGGTATGCTGATAAAAATCGTGAAAGATACCCTTTTCCACAACGCAAAATTTCAACTTACGCTAGGAATCTTGGAATGCGTCCCTTGCGTACGTTCAGATTCGACCGATGAGACAGCAAGTCAACTGACAGGCAGATGACAACTGACATGGATACCGATAACTTTTTGCTCAACGAGCAAATTTGCAAGAAACGGAAACAGTATAATACTGTAATATTTGTTGTTAGCCAGCCAAAAAAAAAAAAGGCAGTTCAATATCATCTTCATCCATAACATTTGCATTAGCTGCCATATTAGGTGAATATTGGCACAATAATCTCAATGACATCTAAAATGTTCATCCACGGGGCATTCTTCCAGAAAACACGAACGCGGCATGGGCGCCAATATGCAAAGTTTTTTTTTTTTGGGGGGGGGGGGGGGGTCAGATATTTTCCTCATGGTTTAGCAGGATATGTTCACTATGAAACCGATTTCAGTACAGATTAGAATTATTAAAATTTGACATTTTTAATAACTTATTCATTAATGGCTGGAGAATAAATGTTTTTAAATTTTTGTAAAGAAAAAAGTTCCAGAAGCAAGGAAGTTCTAATTTTTAAAGGGGGGGGGGGGGGGTTGAGCTTCCACTTGCCTCCTATACGGGAGCCCATGAAACGCGGTATGCTCTATTCAAGGTGAACATTGGGAAAATGAAAATTTCGATGCCAAACAAACTAATGGTGTCAAATAGATAGAACGTATAGCGTCAATCTGAGAGGTCAGCTCGTATTTTTCAGAGTCTTCCGAATCTGATTTGCGCAAGTTTTACTCGCGTAAGACTTGCAGCAGCCAGATTTGCTTGAAACCTTGTTTCTTTCTTCTTCTTCTTTTTTTTTTTTTGAAACTTTATTTAAAAGTAGTTTCCAGAAATCGCTACAAACTACTTTTTTTTGTATCGAACTACTCGCTACACTACTTTTTTTGAAAAGTAGTACGCTACACTACTAACTACTGAAAAATGTTGCTACTACAGTAGCGTCGCTATTTGTAGCGCGCTACTTCCAACCACTATATTAACGTATACCTTTTATACGTTTTTTTCATTTAATCGATTTTTTCATACAGTCCCTTCAAAAGTGTACAAGCAGTGCTTCACTTTAGTTCTTTTTTTATTCCAATTTAGGCCCAATTTTCACATAAATTGCCGAACACGGGGGTGAAAAATTACTGTCATATATTAATATTACATATCGTTGAAAAGGGTAGAATTTTCCGCGTTCAAATTGTTTCAATGCTCTAACTTAATTATGGCTTCAGTTATTTGCGTTTTTAACTCGAAATTTTTTAGGCTTAGCTGAAGTTTAGGCACTACATTCTTCATTAAAAAAAAAAAAAAAACGTAAAAAGTGAAGGAATTGTCCCTCAGTTTTCTTTTTGACACCATTGTAAAGAGCGACATTTTTTACTCCAGATTTATCTCGACTCACGGTCGAAAAACTAAGCTTTTATTGCCAAAGGAAAAAAAAAATTACAAGCCTTTTTAAATCACGTTCGAAAAATCTCATCTGCATTCAAGTTGTTAAGCATTTTATTTTCGCGACTCCGCGGTTACGCTTTTTGAATCCATTGTTTCTCTCCATCTTTCTCACGTTAATTTCTTAAACTTATTTTATTTTGTGTTTCCATGGTTACGCTTTTTAAATCCATTTTTCTCATTTTCATTTCTTTAAATTATTCTCTGTCGTCATTGTTTGGAAGGGAAACTTCGCATGATATTTTCTTTTTTTTGTTTAAGATTGATTGTTGAATATACGTCACTTGACACAATTTTTATTTTTAAGGTAGACCGGGTATTTTTAAAGTAAAAGCCGGGCAACGCAGCTAGTACGTTTTAAAACCAATATTTTGTTTTCAGGCCTTCCTTGGTAATAACTTAAAATAAGTGTTATGATTAACCCAACGCTAATTTATTTCGCAGACTATTTTTGGATTCTTCAATTGATGTCACAGAATGCTGAAAAAAAAATCTGTAATTATGCAGAATAACAAAGTAATTACTGTTATTATTAATTTGGGGAGGGTGGCCCAAAGCGGGTAGGGTTTTCGAAGAGCGCTCGAAAATTGTAGTTTTTGGATTTTAATTGCAACAATTTCGGTTTAATTTCCTAGCAGGGTTCTTGAACTTCAAAATAAAAAGTGATTTTTGTTTTATTTTAAACCCAATATTTATTTATTATCAAACTTAACAAACATGTGAAAAACCCGCTTTGCCCTACCATTGAGTCAAAAGCGGGTAAGCCTAACTAATTGTGGTTTGGTACATTTTCCAATCAAATATGAAGTTATAAATGATTAAAATAGTTGACTAGCTACCTCCTATTATATAAAAAATAAAGCAAGTGTACTTATCCAATTTAAAGTCAGTACATTTGTTTATAAACCATAAAGAAATAACTGAGTTAATTAATAGACTAATTAATTGCCATCCCAAAAAAATAACTTTTTAAAGTTATACTTATCCTGTTGAAATAGAAAATCTAAGTCAGAACATGAGTCAAGAAATTTTAAATAAATGTATGATTAAATCCTATACCCGCTTTGCCCAAAGGCACGTTTTTTTATTTCAGTAATTATAACCATAAATTAATAATTGAAAAAGGAACGGAATGACCATCGTAGTTTATAGGTGGATAGTGTCGGAATAAGTTCATATTGTTGAGGATAAAAAAATATGCTGGTCTTCCACTAATCACAGGTTACAAAACTTCATTTAAAAAAAAAATGTATAATTTTTAAAAATTTTAAGCCTGGTTGCGCCATTCTGCTTCACTGCTGCTTCGCTGGGACTGATAATAACTCGGGAGGTTGTTCGGGTAAATACGACATACGTATTTGTCGCCGCTAACACACCATGGGAGGCATTCGAAAGTCTACTCGCTTTGGACTACCCTCTACTTAATCCCACTGTTTTAGTCATGAGTAGATTACATCAGAATAAAACCACTATTATTTTGTACGTAAAGCTCACTATTCATTACGTAAAGCTCACTGTTAGCAGTACAGTTGGTTGAATTACTTCGCAGTTTATTACTGGGAAAAATAATAAAAATAAAAAAGTCATGAAATGTCGTTCAAAGTTACGAACTCCAAAAAAAGCATTTATACTAAGGTACCGCGGAAATGAGAAATATACCCGTGAGGCAGTTAAAAACGAACTCCTAAAAAATATAGTGTGAAAGAGATTTAATTCAGTTTGATATATTTGTGCATTTAACCTAAAAAAAAGAGTAGCGGTAATAGAATTAATAATTTTTTGAATGAAAGTTAATTAAAGTTTCTGACGAGAGGGCAAAAGCCTACTACATTAGCAGATGAAGTAACGGGAGTAATATACTATTAAAATTATGCAATTTACTGACAGTCCGCACATTTGCATGTAGATAACGTCTACAGGTTATAGTTTCGTCATTGTTATGGACTCATTTGTCTGGAATAGTGAATAACCGAACTGGAGGCAAATGTCGTCTCATTATGATAAAATTAATGTTTTACCTTAGCCTGGGCTTAAGGATGGTAACTTATTGCTGAATTAGTGTAGTTTAAAACATCGAAATAAGTGTAAAAGAATTAATTTGACGTAATTTTTTATTGCATGTACTGCAAGGAAAGTTATTTTCTTATCAGAAGTGAAATGGCTTTGTATGTAATAAAAGTATGTTAGCTCAAGTACTTTAGTTTTAAAACTATAAAATAAATTTACAGAAATTAATTTGACGTAAGTTTTTATTGCATGTGCTGTGAGGAAAGTTTTGTTTTACCAGACTAGAAATGGCTTTGTTTGTAATTTAAGTATACTAACTCAAAAAATGTAGTCTAAAACTTAAAAATAAATTTAGAGAAATTAATCTGACATAATTATTTATTTCTTGCACTGTCAGGGAAAGCTATTTTTCTTTTAAAAGACGTGAAATGGCTTTGTTTGTGATTAAGGTTTGCAAACTCAGTTGAAGCAGTTTTATAACTTCAAAATAAATTTACATGAATTAATGGGACGTACTTTTCATTGCACGTACTGTAACTAAAGTTTTCTTTTTTTTTTTTAATCAGTGGTGAAAATGCTTGGGTTGTAATTAAAATTTGTTAACTCAAGTAATGTAGTTTTAAATTTTCAAAATAAATTTACATGAATTTATTAGACGTATTTTTTATTGCATGTGCTATAAAGAAAGTTATTTTTTTACCACATGCGAAATGGTTTTGTACATCATTTTATAAACCTCAATGTTAGTATAAAATGACATGCAAAGTCATCTTTTTATATACATTGTGTAGTCGTTGCATGAAAAACACACCAACAAAGAAGCTTTCAAACTTAATTTTTTTTAAAAAGCCTTTCATAATTATTTTGTTTAAAGTGTCAATGTGTTTTATTTTCGCATAGTTTAAACTTAGAACCAAACAGAGAAACAAAGAACTTCACATTCTCCACAAAGCCCATCTCTCTCGACCAAATTTTTCCATTTTTACCATTTTCACATTCCATCGAAGTGCAGACGAGAAAATATTTCATTAACTTCACGTCTTTGCAATGAGTTTAGTTGTTCCGACGACGTGAAAGGCGAGTTCTGCATAAACTGCGAACTATTTTTCTAAGCATCACACGTTCTTTAAGTCAAAGCTGATAAACCTTCCGCGAACTTACTATTGTCCGCATTTATTGCATTCTTTGGAATGTTCATAGAGCAAGGCAGCATTCTAAATAAGCTTATTTTCAATTTTAGCAAGTTTTTCTCAAGTTTTTCCAAGTGCACGTTTATTTTAAGTAGCAAAATTTATATTTACTTTGTCTCCACTTCTTTCTTATGGTTCAATTGTTTAAAGTTATTTGATAGCCAAAAACTGAGTAAGGCTTACGTTGCTGGAGCTTAAGTTGACAAATGTTTGACTTATTACGGCAAAGTAGTAGCGTGAATAAAATGACGAGGCGGGGGGGGGGAGAATGGAAGGAAAAAGGCTTTTTTTTTTTAACTATAAATTTTTGATATTGTTTGAAACTGTTACTTCTAAATGCTTGCCATTGTCTATCTTGTGAACTAGTAGAAATTTGACTTAGTACTTCATACCTCTAAATAGAGTATAAAAGGTTGAGCAATATTGCGCTTAGATACCAAGTCTTAAAAATGGACGCAGGGTCCTTCACTTCTGAGACACAGGGCTTTTTCCTGTCCTATGATTTTAAGATCCCTGCTTCGCATTGAAAAGTTTTACCATCAGCAGATTTTACCAAAAATATCATCAACATCGCCAAATGTATTTTATGTGTTTTAAATGTATCGTTTCTCATGGGCATGACATGGACTAACCGACCAGCCGACCAACTAACCAGATAAATTATGTTTTTCTAGCCCGTGTTTTCAAGTGGCATGTTTCAGAATACTAGTAAATATAAAGCAAAAAATATTTAAAACAATTGCTGTTATTAAATATTTTACTTATGTTCTGGGTAAAACGTGATTTTTGAAGTTTACTATTTTTTTTTTTTTTTGTAAAATTTTCTTTACAGCAGATGGAACATAATTCCTAGATTATTTGTAACAGATAGCCACAAAAAAATTACTGATATTATGAGCCAGGTGTACTGGTACTTGCTTTCATAATTTATTTGATAAAAGTAGGATTTATGGAGTTAAAGCTAAAAAGAACTGAAATATGTTGATTCGCTGTAAGATAATTTGAAGAGATTTTTAAAATTTCCCCAAAGCGTAAAACTTACAGTATTAGTTCTAAAACTGTAAGCAACATAATACATAGCTCCATATCTCTCTTAAATCAAGATAAAACAATATTTTACTAAAACATGTTAGTTAAAATTAAAAAAAGAAGACTTTTATACTTTAAGTATTAAAAAAAGAAATATCATCACTAATTTCTTACCTTTTTGTTTATTTATTTCACAAAAACTAAGAGCCTGAAGGTTTCATTTTATTCTTTAGAAGATACTCATTCATCCAATATAATAGCATCTCTTATTTTTAAGAAAAAAATGCTAATATTTAAAGCTGGCTTTTCAAGAATCATAGATCTCTTGCATTCATAAAGGATTGTTGTTGAAAAAACGAAACATAAACACAGGGAAAATAATTTTAAACACGGAGCAATTTTAAAGGAAGTCCATTAATCATTTTTTAATTTTGAAAATAAGCAAATAGTTTCGTGCTTCTCAAAATAGTTTATTTTTTCAATAAACAGATAACAATAGTTTCTGTTTTGTTTTGTTTGATAAATTTCTTAGATAGCAAAAAATTTAATGCATGCGAGTATATGATATAGAATTCGCATTTAAAGTTAGAAAAACTTGAGAATTTAGCTTAAAATCATTATGTTTACCCTTTACAAATTCAGCACAGTTTGTTTCAAATAAAAGAAAAAAAAAAAAAAAGGAAAGTTCAACTTTAGGTTTTAGATTTACTTTGTTGATGAACATAATATCGAATCGCTCATTCCATTTTTTATAAAAACAGCGATGTTCTTATCAGAAATAATTAATGGAAGCATTCTATTTTACATGCCGCACAAAAAGTGACACGTGATGTTTATTGATGCTCTGCTGTCACAATAAAACACTACGCGCTCCACAAACTAGTTTTACCCTTAGGTTCTAAGAAAAATGATTCTATTTGTGGAAAAAAGCAACATCATTTTCAAACTCGTTCACCGTTGATTAAAAAACCAACAAGCACGAAACTGCAGTCCTCGGCTGGAGTGAATGAGCTGGCGGTGTATTTCATGCATTGTTTTATTATTTCTTTTGAATTAGTATTCAAATTCTCCGATAATAAGTCCACGATTAGTTTTGATATTTTGTTCACTTTATTTACGCCCTGCCCAAAAATGACAATTTATGGAGGGAGAAAAAATCAAAATAGTTTTTCATGTTATTTTAATTTTTAAGGCTCTAAAGAAGCTTTATTTTTGTTGCTACGGTAGTTAAAATCGAAATTATAGCCAATCAAGTTCACCGGAAGTAATATCGTAAGAATCGGAAGTTGCGTTTAAAGAAACCAATGACCAGGAAAAAGGAAAGGTTTTTAAAAAAAGTAAACATATTGATCAATATAGTCAAATAATGTATAAACTACTAACATTGAGAATGTTAGCCTCAAAAGTTATCTAAAACATTAGTATTAAAATAAGAGAAATCTTTAAATTCATTTTCTGAAAAATGTCTTTTTTCGATATTTTTATTTACGCCAGACCTTATAACTTGAATTTTTTCATACTTATTAACCTATTTTTTCCAATTACTGTTCCTCACATTGCCAGCGTTGTTTTGAACTGGAAGTAGACTTCTAATTTTGAACTAGAATCTAAGCTGTGTGTCAGTGTTTAAAAATTCTATATACTTATTTAACTGCGAAAGATTGAGCATTTTTTGATGGAAATCTGTCAATTTCAATAAAATTGTCATATATTTTTTTTAACTTTGGGATTGTTACCAAAGTTTTAATTCAGAACACAGCTAATTAACATACTAACTTACATTAGAAAAGATTTTTATTAAAAATAAATTAAAATTTATTGAGCTGAAATTAATATAGTGTGCTTCATAAACTGCAAAATTAACTTTTTTTTGATCAAATTTCTCATAAAAATTTTTTTTTGAAGTAATTTATTTTGTTCATTTTCATACTTTTATCCACTCTTTAATGAAAAAAATGCAGTAAGTTAATATTTGTTTTTTTTTTTTTTTTTTTGAAAAAAAAAGAATGAAAAGAGAAAAGAAATCTGAACGTAGCAGAACCCTTAATAATAATAAAAAATAAACGAATTAACAGTTCGGTAACATTCTTCTTAAGTGAAAACTTTAACTTACACTTTAACAAGGAGGTTGATTTTGCATTTGTCGTTATATAATTTGAACTTTTATCAAAAATTAAACTCATTTATTTATATGTAACTAAATTTATATTTTCCCACTAGGAACTTATTTATTTATTAAATGTACCCAAAAGCATAAATGTACTTAGAAATATCCCTTCAGCGTCGTTAAGATAATTTTTCTCATAGGAGAGAAAACATTTAAGTTTTTCGCCGTCATTTATCGAACGAAATTGTTATAAAAGGAATAAAAAGCTATCATATGAAAGCTGAGAGAAATCTTTCAAGGTAATAATTTTGAAATTACCAGGCTCTTTGGCTCTTTAAAGTGAAACATAGTCTTAGCAAATGAAGTAAACTTTGTAGTTATTAGGCTGTTTTACTGATATTCTTCCCACAAAATATTTATCTTCCGTCATAAGGAGGTCAAATGAATAAATAATGTAATTCTTTGATCTATTGGGCTGTTTTGCTAAATTTATTTTTTTTTTGCTTAATTGCCCAAAATTTTTCAATTTCTTCAGAGAAACCAAAAAAAAAAAAAAAAAAAAAAAAAAAAAAAAAAAATTGCTTGAGCTCTTTTACTGGCATTTCTCTTACAAATTATTTTCCTTTTGTCATAGAAAGGATAAATACATAAATAAGGAGCTTTCTTAGACAAATGTCCAATTAGTATAGGTACTTTTTTTAGTTTCAGACAGTTTTAAATCATAACACAATTTAAAATAATGAAATTTTTTTAAAAATGACAAGAGTAAATTTAAATTTGTATCCCTCGTAAAATGAAACAAAATTTCAAATAAATCTGAACAATGCGCATGACAGTAAAATCAAATATTTAATATTTTTTTAAAGCCTTGCAAAGCTTTAAACATTTTAAAGTTGTGCACTCGTAGTAAAAAAAATAAATAAAAAGCTCAAAGCGTGAATCTAGTTTTGATTATATAAGAAAGTAAAACATATATGTAAAGTACGGTTGGCTAAATCGAAACTTCAGTTGAAGATGTTCAGATTGTTGAATCGAAGATGTTCAGATAGTTATTCATTTAAACTTCATTAGGGATACTTTTGTACCCCAGAGCCTGACTGACGAAAGTCCGAAAATTGTGATTTTCCATTTATTAGTGCATTGCATGTAGAATTCTATTCCGCATCGACCCATGTAAACGTAATTCTGACAAAAAAAAAAAAAAAAACTTTTGTACTTATTTAACTGTTAAAAAAGCGCGCGCCCCACCCTTTGTATGCACCAGAAAAACTTTTTCCCCTTTTTCTGCACAGTAGCGATTAGGTGACTTACGTTGCTCTGAGGTACAGAGTTTAGAGAGTAAAAATTTTAACTTCTGTACGTAAAAAAAATATCAGTTTCATTTGGGTAAAAATAAACTCTGAATGCTTCTTTATACCTGGAAAATATTTTCTCTCTTGCAACGAATCATTTTTTTGTTTTTGAAAATAGTATTAATTTTATCGCTTGCATTAATCTTCATCATCAAAACAATAAGCTGCATTCTAAGGAACTTAACCTTCCCCTGAATTCCACTAGATTCCCTTCCGCAGACTGTCTAATAAGAACTCGCTTCAAACTCTTCAATTTACAACGCTCCAATGATTTGTGGGGGCCCATTGTGACAGGACAGAATGACACTTACTACGTTCCCCCATTATAAACTTTGACTCCTGCCTAGAAAGTCACCAAGAGATTGAATCATTCTTAAACTAAAGCTTGCGAAAATCTACCACTGGGGATTAAGAATACTTTGATCGGATTATTACTAGACCTCCTTCAGGAAATATAAGGGATCATGGACTCTCTAATCGGATATTCTCCAATCATTCCCTCCCGATGTGGAATGGAATCTTGTGGAAGATTCGGTTCTTCCCACGTGATCTCTTACAACAACAGAAGCTCCTTAGAACTAAAGTTAATTGGGCTTACTTGATTGTTTAATCCCACGAGAAAACTTAAGAATTCTTAAGTATATAAGAATAGAAATGGGATTCAAAAGTACTTTGACCATAACAAAAGAAAATGACTTCCCTGTAAGTTTGTTTTGATCTTAAATGTAACTGGCTCAAAGAATCAATATTAATGGAAGAGTATCAGAAATTCTTTTCTTAATAATCAATTTCTTTCATTTCAGTGAAAATTGCACATTTAATATTAAAACAGAAAATATCTTTTTGATATTATTGCTGTTTGAAACTAGAAGATCATGTGCAAACTTCATTTGCAGAAGTTTTTGCCTGACTTGTAATATAATTGCCGTATGATTTTTTTTATCATCTTAAAAGTGCAGGGAAAGGGCTGTTTGGTATATTTTTATGTTTATTAGTTTCCTTAAATACAAAAAATGTTTTCCTGTACATTGTTGCATCAAACATTTTACTACTTTTACACACCACAACGTATGTGGAAATTCAAATAAACTCAGTGCTTCCTAAAGTCGTCTGAAACAGCAGTTATAGTCCATATAAAATGATTAAAATATTAAGATAAAAAGTGTTTGCTCTTTTTTTGGGGGGGGGGGGGGTCTTAGTTTATTTGTGCCGTTTGAGAAAATTATTAAATATAACTCCATATATTTCTACAATTTGTCATTTCAAATAATTTGTTTTTTTGATACTTTGATTTAGGAAGACCTATACTAAATTCATTTTAGTGCGATAAATATTTTTTTATTTGATTACTATGAATATTTACTTATTGAACATCATATAAATCTTTTTCTCGTGATAATTTTTGACAAGGATAAAAAAGAAAAAAAAAATATATCTCCTCTTGCACTGCAGTTGATTTGAGCCATTTGCCAAAATATATAATTGAGACAAAACTTCTAAAATTTGGCGTTTCAGGAAGTTCATTACTAAATGTGTTTTTACTTTGAAGTATTATTTTAGTTACAATAAATATTAGAAATATTTACCTATTGGACTTATATATATTTTTTTCTCATATCTCTTTAAATTCTCTACTTCTGTATAAGTAAAAAATAAATAAATAATAATAATAATAAAAATAAAAGAACAACAACAACATACAATACGCTTTTTAAAGCACCAATTTGTGTTTGTACGTAACGTTAAAATATTGTTTTTCACTATTTGAAACATTCAACTTAAGTACTTTAGTTAATGCTCATATTTTAGGATTTTTTTAACCACTTATATCGTCATATTACATTGAAATTTTGTTCTTTTAGAAAAAGGTAATATTGCCTATCTATGTAGTACAAAACTAATTTATTAAATCCATAGAACCAGCTAAGTTGGAAGACGACTTTTACTGTAAATAAACTGCAGTTCATATAAGCTGGAAGACAATTCTTCTCACAAATAAGAATTTTTTTTTCTCCATGCGCAAGGTTTAAAAAAAAAAAAATATTTTCCTTATGAAGCGCCACACTTCTTTTCCACCACAGGTCTATTGTACTCAGATGATAAAAAAAAATCCCTTAATGATACATTTTCTACCTTAAATTTCAAAATCTTCATTTGTTTTCCCATAATTTCATTTACCAGATTTTTTTCCTCACACAAACGCTGTATAATTTCCTGTGTTGAGATAAATAATTGCTGTAAATTTTTGTGGTTTCATCAACCGCCAAATTTTCTTCTAACTCGGCCAAATGGTCGCTTCTAACAAGAACGGTCATCAATATGGACCTTTTTTTTCGGCTTTTCAGGAAAGCTAGACGGTTGTATTTCGGGTCACTCTTTTAAGGAAAATTTATGACTCCCTCTATCTCTTGTTTATAAAAGACCCATTTATCTTTTGCCTTCAGTGGAAATGCGTTTCCAGGCGCCGGTAAATTCGTTGCGTATGAGACACAAAAACCTGGGAACAACTCTTTGTAATAATGAGACCATTTATTATCATTAGACGCATTTGCTAGCGTCCAAGCAAAGTTGCTTTTCTGTTTAATGTCGTTAACTCAGCATAACGGAAGGATTTACTAGGAAAAAAACATTTTAAATTATTATTACAAAGTAATAGTAAAAGCTTTAAAAAAAAAACTTCTATTTTTCAAAAAAAAGAAAAAAAAAATGATGTGGTCCTATTTCGATATTTGTTACTGTTAAGGTGGTGAAAATTAAGTAGCTTCATATATTAATATTGTTGGAGAAGTTATAGAAGTGAAACTAAGTTTTACTCGTAAAGTAGCGTATAGGTTCGTATTTTGATTGCCTATAACTACTGCACAAATGATCAGAAAGATTATGCTTGTAAAAATTTAAATTTCTTTTCTAATCGAAGTTTTGATCTGTTGAATTCGTATTAATAGTATGAATACAAATATATATGTACAAAAAAAAAAGAAAAAAAACTACAAAATTCTTGAACTTAATCAATTGAAAAAACTTAACACTAAAGGAAAAAGGCTCAGTGTAGCGAAAAAAGTCGCTTGAAAAAGAAAAAAACCCCATTATTTTACCTAATTGGTAAAGATAACCTTAGAAAATACTTCTATTGTTCAAAAAAGAAAAAAAAGGAAACGAAACCGATGAAATTTTGTAAGATTTTCCCCTCGATATGTTTCTTTGTAAAGCTCATACGATATCAGGTGGAAATTTAAGCTTTGATCAATTGTATTCGTAGCAAGAGTATGAACACAAATATGTGCACAAAAGCAAAAACATCTCTACCAAACTCTTGGACTTAAAAATGTTAAAAAAAAAAAAAAAAAAAACTTTGAAAAAATTAAAGAAAAACAAAACAAAACCGTTTATGGTCGTTAATTCAGTGTGACGAAAAAAAATCTCTCGAAAAAAAAAATCAAAATATTGTGGCTAATTTATAGAGAAAATCTTTCATAAAAGTCCCCCCCCCCCTTTTTTTTTAAAGCGATGGCAAGATCTCCATCTCGCTATATTTCTTTCTCAAGCTCATACTGTTTTGAGCAGAAGTTTAATCTTTGTTCTGTTGCATTCGTACGAAGAGTATGAACTCAAATATATGCACAAAAAATATCGCTACAGAATTCTTGAACAGTTCAGTTGAAAAAATCAGTCGAAAAAATGAAAAAAAAAAAAAACTTTTTTGTTTAATATTGTGAACTAAGTATAACGAAAACGTCAATCGGAAAAAATCTAATTATCGTGGCTAATAGATAAAGAAAATCTTTGAAAATAGTTCTATTTTTAAAAAAAGACGATGAAACTTTGTAAGATTTCCATCTCGATATGTTTCCTTGCACAGCTTACACAATTTTAAGTAGAAGTAAGAAAAGCTATATAAATGATAAGTAATTTTACATGTACAATAATGCAACACTTCATACTTATTTCGAGAATTTTGGTTTCTTATATGTTTGAAAATTCAATCAGAAACAAAATATTACTAACTTGAGAAGATTTTAAATTCCTTTTTTTAATCGAAATTTCGGTCTGAAATGCATCCATAACTTACAGATTTGTTCCTGGGTTTTTAAGGGTTCAAATCTAATCTTTGGAAGATTTAATTATGAAAATTTACTTTGGCCGTTTGTCATGTGACCCCTGGCCAAATTTTTGTCTATTTGGAAAAGAAAAAAAAAACGCATGTACTCTTATTATGCGTTTCTTGAAGTATATTAAATATTATACTTTTAAAGTAATCTATTTTAATGAATTTTCAATTAAAATAAGAGTGAAATATCACGCGAAGAAAAGTGTGCGAATAAACTACCACCTTTCCAGGAAAATAGACTAATCAGAGTTTTAGCCCAGAAAAAGTTTAGTAGAAAGAAGTACTGTTACATTCTCATTTAAAAGCAATAAATCAAGTTTCTGGAAGAGTTAAATGTGAAAGTTTACTTTTTTATAGTTTGGCATGAACTGTTACTTTGTTACAGTTACTACAAGTCAAAAGTATTGACTTAACTGTAAATTAATACTGTATTGAAACAGAGCTAAAACAGATTGAAATCCCACCTCATAATATTTATTGGATTGCTACTACTGCCTGTGCAATTTTGAGAACTTGAGCAGCTATTATATTCCAAAAGTAATAAATCAAGTATTTTTAAGAGTTTAATATGAATTTTTACTCTTTTAGTTTGTCATTAACTATTACTTTGTTACCGTTACTATAAGTCAAAAGTATTAGAGCTAAAACCCATTGAAATCACACCTCATAATATTGATAAGATTGCTAATAATGCTTGTGCAATTTTCTTGACGTTTAAACTTTAAAACATAATTTTCAGTAAAAAGTCTTTGAAGTGACCAATGAAAAAATTCTTTAACTTACTCTACGCCTAAAAAACTTTCAAGTACAGCTCGCTGTAGAAAGTTCAGTTTTTTGTTCAGATTCTATTTATGACTTAAATTTTTGTAGGCGCTAATGTTATAAATTTTTTTAAGTGTTTAAAATTTAACTTAAAACTGTTAAATCATAGCAGTAATTATTTTTTCAATGAAGTGTCCTGGTGCAAGATCTTTCGGAAAAAAAGTAAAGGTTTGCTACAAGTCGTCAAGACTACTCTTTTATATTTTATTGGAGTGTTCGGAGCGGCCAAACAATACCCTGACAAAAAAAATCTTATGTAATTATTTACTTTACTTTTATATTTTATATTTTTATTTTTCAATATTTATTTAATTGCTAATTTTGACTTTTTTTTATTTTAGCGATATTATTTTTATGATGCATTAAGCCTACTGTCATGTTTTTCTTTTGTTTGAAACTTTTACAGGAAAATAGGCTAAAATGTCATGCTACAAAATTCCACTATTAAATTGACACTTTTATTAATTGTTGACAACTCGAAACAATCTAGATAACTTTTATTTAATTTTCATTATTCTTCACAACCGTAAAAAAAATACTGGATAAAAATAGTTTCAGACTTTTATTTCAACATACAACTAAGTCTCATAGTTAGGTAACTTCAACATTTTAAAACTAATTCTTGAAAGTTTTTCCTTTTTGATAAAGTTGCCTTAAAGTATGAGAAAATTTTCCTCTGAGACTTGCTCTCAAGAACACCAGAAAGTTCTAGTTTCGTTTTAAAGGGGGGAATTTTGGTCAAGAACTTTTCCTCCAGCCCACCGAATAGAAAATAAATTTTTCATCATAAATTACCAAAGTCCTTCCTTTCATTCTGTTGCAGAAATTTCTTCTTTTACTCGAAAGATCTTGTTCTTTCCAGAGTAATAGGGTCTTTAAATAAGATAACATACTTTAAATTGTAAATTAACTCCAGGGAAAAACAGTACAAGACTAATCTTATGTTTGAAAAGTGTAATCTCTAATCTCCATGTTAATGAGCACAACATTCTTTCTTTCTTTTAAAGAGCTGAAAAGTCTCTCAAGAAAATAGAAAAAGTCTTCATCCTATTCATATAATGATTAAAAATTTATTGAGTTTTGTGCCGTTTGTGAAGCAAATTTATTAAAGAATAATTTTTGCGCTGACGAATAGATAATTCGTGCTCTTGAAGTTACGTAAGCGTCCAAGCGAGACAATTGCCAGATTTTAAAAATGACTTAAATTTTTCGGAGTTGTTTTCTTTTGCTCCTAATAGTTCCGTACTGAAGTGAAGTGAAGCGAATATTAAAAGTTATCGGTGATTTGATTGCAAAATTCTGTTTATTATTTTCCTTTGTGAGATATTGCTAAACAAAGGCAGTTTCATTCGTGCTGAAAATTTTAAAAACTCTTGTCTTATAATGACTTCTTTGATTTATGTAATTGATTTTTTTAATAGTGAAAATGGCTAAACAGAAAGAAAGTAAAAGAAAATCAAACGAAAGGTGATAACTTGCAAAAGCTTAAGGGATAAAATATCGAATTAGGAGCCCTTTTGATCATGCATTTTTGTTTAATATGATTTAAAAATTCAGCTGTGCTTAGAAAAGACAAAGCATCACTTCAGATTTGCATTTGCTTTTTAAATCATCCTGTCTTTTCCTCTTGAAAATTTAATGTGGAATTTATTCAAAAATGTTATTTTAATAAAAGTGTCGGATTCCTTGCATATGCAAGTGTTGCATACTATAGACGGTTTTATAGACATTTACCCTCTGTTTAAGTTAACAATGCGTGATTTAATTCCCGAAATCAATTTAAATTTTGACCAGAGGTACATTGTACTTTTGTAAAAAAAATAATAGTGATTGTTTTCACCCTTTAAATCCTCTTGAGTATCGTTGTGTCAGTTTAGTGATGTATAAAGTTTTAAGGATTTTTTGTAACGTACGATCTAATATTTTCGACGACAATTGATTCTTAACAAATGCTTGTTTTGTTTAGTATCCCCCTCTTTCTTTGCTTTAAGCAAGTTATTTTTTTAATATAAATTCAGCACATTAGAAATATCCTTATCTTTTATAAAGCCTTTTATAACATTGCTTGTTTCACACGATATATAAATCACTTGTAAAGTAATTTCTTATAACAAATAAAAGTTTTGCTTAAGTTTATAGAATATTGATTACCATTTCGATGAATTTTCTTAATTGCTAGTTTCTGAACATCGAAAAAGGATATGTTTCTCATGTTTTGGACTAGATTTATTGTATGTCTGATCGGTTGGAGTCTTGTTATTTCTTTTAAACTAACTTCCCGTTGAACTAAAGGCTTCAGATTTAGAATCTAGTTCAGAATAGGAAGACAATTCGAGAAATGAAATTTGAAAAATTCTTAAGTGTTATAAATTTAATTTTAGAGTCATAAAAGTATTAAAAAAGCTGTATAGTTCCGTATTTGGTAGCATTTAAAATTACGTAAAAAACTACTTTAGCTGTTGCTTTTCAAATTATGTCATAAAATTAGAGCGTTTAAGAGTAATTGTTTCTAAAAAGAGTTTAAACGAAATGATTTGTAGGTTATACTTAATTCAATACAATATCTTGTATTGAATAATTGTCGATAACAGAAATTTTCAAGGTGACAAAATAGATTTCACCTAATTCCCCAAAACTACTTTGTTTGAACCTTATTTCGTGATGTTAATCTTTCTTGTCAATCTTGGAAACGGCAGGCAATTTAGCTAAAAAATTCTAAATCATGCTCAAAAACCGATTTTCTCAAATTCCTATTTGTTCATTATGTTGCACAAAAAAGTTCGTTAATTTCTGAGCTATAGTTTTGCCGGTAGACAACTTCAAAGTAGGATTGTTTAATTATAGGCGCTCTGTACATAACTAGAAGAACTGGTCAACAGAAAAATGCATACATCAATTCAAATTGCTTGGAGCGCAATAAAAGTGTTAGTTAAATTGCAAATACATCAATGTTGCATTTCCCGAAATTTTTAAATTAAAACTTTTTAAGTTTTTTTAGTTTTTTATAGGTTTTGAAAATTCAATCACAAATTTTCTGATTAATCTGTAAGAAGTCCTGAATCTTCATGGAAGTTTGAATCTACATCAGGCTTGGAAAAATTATTTTCTACTTGTGAAACCGTTTTAAAAACCTAATGATTTAAAAATTTTTAATTACAAGAATAGTGGGGTTGTTTCCAAAATTTTAAAAGTATTTTTCTTTCTGAAAGAACATGCTTAAAACATAGGATCTGACCATTATTTAAATAAGTCGTTTAAGTAATATTTTTGAAAAAATACTTAAATCGGCGCGCTTTCAATGTTTATGTTTCTGTCCGATGACATCACAAATGATTAAATGCCATTCTGTGTTGCCATTCACAGAGCAAAATATTTAATTCGCATTTTTACTCACGTGTCTTGGCAACGATATGGTTGATAGAAAGCGTAGAGCGCAATTTTAATTCGCTTCTTGATTATCATAACGTGGAATCGCAGTAGAAAGATGCGGCAAAGTGCATCATATGTGACGTCATCAAGACCACGCCTTGTTTCAAAAATCTGACATTTAAAAAAAAAATAATTAAAAAATAACTGTTGGAAAATAAAAGTATTTTCTAGGTCCATGTTATTTTTTTTTTTTTTTTTTTGCTTATTCTTATCAATTTCAGTGACAAAAAGTACTACTTTTGACTGACGGAAACAACTCTATTGGTAGCTTGAACTCTTATTTGGTCAATGCCATCGCTTAAACGGGATATTTTTGGACAAAAAATATGTTTTACATTTTATATAAATTGAGTAAAACAACTAAAAATACAGCTAAACAGTTTTCTACAAGCTACAGCAATGCTGTGAAATAAGATGCAACAGCGTTTAATTGTACAAAAATTGCGGATTACTGTAACCGCTTGTTTCGGCGTTACAAAGAATGCCTTTTTCAAAGCAGCTTATGTAAGCGAGCCATTTTTTCAATGCAGCTTATGTAAGCAAGCCGGTTCTTCAATGCACCTTATGTAAGCAAGCCGTTTTTTCAATGCAGGTAATGTAAGCAAACCGTTTTCTCAATGCAGGTACTGTTTTAAGCTTATATAAGTAAAGCTATCTGACAAAGGATTGTAGGAGTGAATAAAAGAAAAACTATTCGACAAAAATCTTGCAGTGCATTAGCTTTTGTTGGATGTTGTTTCAGCCATAAATTCACTTCTTTTGCATTGAAAAGGCGTTCCTTACAACGCCGAAACACATTTCTGTAGTAATTTGTGATTTTTGTAAACTTAAAGGTTGTTATATCTTAACAACTACAAGAATGCTGATTTCAATAACGTTTTCATCGTTTGCGAATTTTTATGCGTCATTGTTTCTTCAATTTCGTGCTGTTTTCATTGTCTTAAAAGATAATAATTAAAACTTGGGAAGCACTCCTTGGAAAATATCAAACAATCGTACTAGACTTGAAGAATGACCCTTATAGATATTGCTTTCAGAAGGAAAATAACATTTGTACTCATAAATATACTAAGTCGTATAAAAATAAATATATTGATACTTGATCTATTCACGTGATTTATAAGTAATGAGAGCAAAAGCTCAATTTGGCATGGTGTTTTACGTCTTGGTAATATTTCTCTCTCACACATGACTACCGACTATGCTGAAATGCGCAATTTAGTTTAGTTTGCAAAGCAAAAATTACTTAGTTATATTTTTAATACAACCAAACCTCTTTTTGTGCGATTTTTTTGTGCGCTTTTTTTGTGTGAACTTTTTTTGTGCGGTGTAAGAAAATTTCAATCAGTTTGGGACTCAATCGACAATAGTATTTATAAAACGGACGAAGTTATTCATAAAACTAACGAACTTTTTTATGTGATTTTTTTAAGCGGTCCCTATCCACCGCACGAAAAGAGGTTTGGGTGTATGTATACTGATAAAAATGTTTGTGGTTTTGAAGACTTGAGCTCTGTACTATATCACCTAGTATTTATTGAGAGCAAATTGTTGAAGTTATAACATACTACTTTTGTGAAATTTACCAACTTAGTAGGCAAAATTCTTAAAACCTTTTTGAATCATCTTTATGAGCACGTAGAGTACAATGATGTATTTTACAAAAAAAAAAAAAAAGTTTTTCCAAATCATTGCATAATTTCAAAAAAAAAAAAAAAAAAAAAAAAAACATAATTATTCTAGTTAGTATTTCACATTGTTACTAAATTGTGAATACTGGAGTTCAACACAGCGTAACAACATTGGTAGAAAGTGCTACACAGCGACCATCATAATATTTGCTCTTCATCAGAGAAGATTTTCGTTGGAATAACTGTTAATAAACATATAAAAACAACCTGCATAGCACATTGGGTTTATTCAAAAATCTTAAGACTAAGAGGCTGGATATAATCATTCAAAGAAAATATAGGAAAGAAACAATAAAACACGCTATTTGGGATTTAACACCCTAATAGTAGGGGAGATAGCGACCGAAATTTTACGACAATATATATAAGGCCAGATTTTTTTTAAATATCAGATTAGTTTACTTAAAAGAAGAAAACGCGAGTCTACCAAAAAGTTATCGTTGCAATAATTAATAAAAAAAATTTGCAATATGTTGCAAAAACTTGTGAAATTGTCTTATATATATAAGGCTGAAACTCGGTAACATTATTGATTACGTATAAACATAACGAAAAATATATGTCTACCGCGTCCGAAGCGTTGCCGTGCCGTGTCTACCACCCACGCAAGGTGCGAAAAAATCAGTCAATTTTGACTTAAATATATAAGCCTAAAATTTTTTTTAATAACTGTTTATAATGTATAAAATATAAAAACAAAAGTCTACCAGTTGTGTTATGTTGCAAAGGCATGATAGACGCCACGGAATGTCGACCTCGAACCTCTATGTACCGTTTATCGGGCCGCTAGAACTCGCTCGAAAAAGTTTGCTTGTCGTCGTGAAATTTCAAAAACTAAAGCTGATTTATTTTTTAATAAATAGTTTAAATCCTGTTCTTATTAAAATTTCTAGTCTACCGTGACTAAGAGGTTGCTTAGTCTTTGGTAGACGTTGCTTAAATTATAAAGTAGTTGGAAAAGTATGATTATTTTATCTTTTCATTCTTTATAAATGGAAATTTTTCAATTATTATTTTTTTTATCATTACAATTTTCTATCATATTTAAATTGATATTCATACTTTTGTTACATTATTCATATATATATATATATATATATATATATATATTTATTTATTTTAACTTCTTCAAAAATATTTTGAATCATCACCTTTTCAAATACATTTCGTAAATGGGGAAGTAAATCTGTTAATTCATCTACTGCGAAGAAAGGAGAGGGGAAGGACACGCCTTTAATAACCTTGGGTCTGGAGCCTGGGCCTGAGTAAGGCCCCTGATAGTGGAGGAGCCGACGCATCCGCCATTTTGGAGCAAACTTGATCCAGTGCTTCGAGGCGATAGCATTGCTGCTGATGTTTATATTTCTTTAGCATATGTTAAATTGGGTCAACAGATAATAGCCATCTGCAGAACTGAAAAATCTACCTTACTGCATTTACTGGAAAATAACAGATTTTTTTAAAAGGACAGATTTTTTTTGAAGTTTTCAAAAATTTCCAAGAAAATGACACCACAAACGAAGAAAAGTGCGGTTCTAGTCATGTAGAGAATGTTTTACCATTATCTAGCTTTCAATCATAAATTTAAGTGTTGAAACACGCATTTTTTTTTTAAATGGGAAAGTTTGGTTTAAAATGACTTGAGCGCACTTTTCTTCGTTTGTGAAATATTTTTCTTCAAAGATTTAAAAAATACAGGAACACTTAAATTGTCCTTTCTGATCCAGAAAAGTTATTTTGTCGTTTTGAGTGCATTATGAAAAGTGCTTGTTATTTTTTTTTTAAAAATCTGTTATTTTGAAGTTTTTCGTTTTCAAACAAAATTTTACTTTAGAATTTGATTTTTTAGCGTTAAGTTGTACCTTAAGGTTAAACAAATCATTTAATAAAATTCTGAAGTCTGTAAGTGGTCTAGTTGCTGAGTATATGCAAAAGAATGGTTCACAACATATAACATAAAGAATAGTTCTCAACTTGGGATAAAGATCCTAATACGTGTTTTTACTTAGCCCCGTTATCGATTATTGGCATAGATGCATAGATGAGGATAAAAACCCTAAGAAAGCAACGACTGTGAATAAATTTCATTCTTGCTCCAGAGAGGACTTGATTCAAAATTTTCATTATGATTACTATTAACATTACATTTGCAAGGCAACAAAATTTGTAACAATGGATTTATATTTAAACATTTAATGGGGAAATTACTGCTATTTTCCATCTTAACCGAAATAATGATGTTACTTCAGAATTTTAAATTTTCAGCCTTAAGTTATACCTTAAGATTAAGCAAATCATTTAGTAAAATCCAGAAGTCTCTTAGTGATCTAGTTGCTGAAATATAAGCAAAAGCACAATCAGGCCAAGTGTAATAAAAGTGCTTAAAACACATCAATTCTGAACAACCAAAATTTCTCCTCTATGATGGATTCTTTTTATTATATCTAATAAAAGAAATTCCATCATCTTATGCTATGATATTGAGAAAATTATTAAGTATGTTCAGCAGTATTCGTAGTAATTGTTTTCGACACGTACCCCGTTTCCTTCCATAAAAGATAATGAACATATCGTCGCCTCAGAGCAACAGTAAGATATCTATTCCCAGAAATAACACTGAGACATCTTACTGTTGTTCTGAGGCAACGATATATTAAGCGAAGCTCACAGAGGTCAAAAAATTCAGATAGGAGACTCTGCAACACGTCCCTCTGACTTTTTGAATCAATTAAAAAATATTACTTTTAAAGAAGATTTGCTAGAATATTTACTAAAAAACTGGGAACGAGATAACAAAGCGATTTATTTTGAAGATAAAAAAATAGTAGATCATACTCAATCGTGCCCCAGACCGCGAAGAATCCGACACAAAAACGATTTACCATCTTTAATTTTTGAAGAGCTGCAGCCTCCATATGACGTCCACCTACGATGTTCATATACTGATGTATCAGTTATAATATTGGCTAACATGAAGTTTTTGAATTCTTAAATAAAGGTCTGGATGGAAGTTGGCGTTGGAAAATCATTAAGATGTATCAATGTCTCTGAACTTTACAAGAATTTAGGAGAAACCGTTTGTTCCTTCTTGGTTGCTTTACACGCAATGACTGGTTGCGATCAAAATCCGGCTTTTTTCCGAAAAGGAAAAGTCCGGCCTTACGTTCTATTTACAAAGTCGGAGAATACACAGGAGCGTTAACAAATTTGAGTAAGTATCAGCCATCGCACAATGTAAAATGCATGTCACAAATTCGAATACAACTCGAAATTTCGGAAGAGTTGTGCGCCGAATGTACAGACAAAATAAAATGAAAAGAATTAATGATGCAAGAACCATTACGTTTTTAAAAGTTTATAAAAATTTTGAAAAAAGATAAAGTAATTCTCGAAAACGTGAAGAGTTTTGATCCGTCATCCTTAACCCTATGTTAGTCTGAACTTCGTGAACATTTCCTCAGAACAGCTTGCATTTCGCAAATTTGGACAAATTTTCATTAAAAAAATCTGACAAGCTTATCACCTCTTGATTGTGGGTGGAAAATTGAGGACAACTGAAAAGTTTTTAAATGGTTTACTGAAAACAATTACCGCAAGCAATAAAAGATGGTACACTCGAAGCATAGCCTTCTGCCTCAGGTAATCATTTTTTTTTTCAACCAGACTTGGCTTTTAATAAAATTCTTTCTTTTTTTTTATCAATTGTTTTCTATTACAGATATTGATGATTTTACTGAGACAGCTAATAATAGTTCCGACATTCACAGTGATGATGATTATTGAACTGACAATGATGCTAAATTGAACGTAAGACATTTTGAATATAAATTCAGCAACCAAAGCGAAAACGAAAATTATTTGGGCGAGTCAGACGTGAGCGGCGGTGCACCTGATGAATAGTTCGTTTAAATAAAATTATGTTCCTTGCTACAGTTTTATCGGTTACAAGTGGTAACCGCACGGCTTTGCCCGTAATAGAAAAATTAAAAGGTCTTTTAGTTTCGCCTGTATATTTACAAAGAATGTATGGTGAATTTTCTCGCCAATTGGCTTGTACCCATGTTACAGTTCCACGTTATGATAATTTCGTATCTCGCCAATTGGCTTGTGCCGATGTTACGGTTCCACGTTATGATAATTTCGTATCTCGCCAATTGGCTTGTGCCGATGTTACGGTTCCACGTTATGATAATTTCGTAATTTACTCGTCCGTCTCATGATAATTTTGTTCTTAAAATTGGAATAGAGAAAGAATCACATCGAATTTTCGAAAAATCGCTCCGAGGTGCACACTCCCATCCTACAAACTAACTTTGTGCCAAAGTTCATGAAAATCGGCCGAACGGTCTAGGCACTATGCGCGCCACAGAGATCCAGACATCGTACAGACATCCTCCGGACATCCAGACAGAGAGACTTTCAGCTTTATTATTAGTAAAGATTAATTAATATGTAAAGAACTGTTTATTTAATTATTTTTAATTATTTATTGTTATGTAAGATCGATGCAAAAAAATTTATTTCATAAGTACTTGATCATAAAAAATAAATAAATAAAAGAGTCATAATTTAAAAGGTCAAGACATTATTAATGAAAAAAAAACTTCACTATAATTTTGTACATAATTTTATTTTAATAAAATATTTTTTAATTTCGTTTCAATGTTAAAATTATTTTTTTAATATTCTTAAATCATTCATACTTTTCCAACTACTTTATAATTTAAGCAACGTCTACCAAAGACTAAGCAACCTCTTAGTCACGGTAGACTAAAAATTTTAATAAGAACAGGATTTAAGCTATTTATTAAAAAATAAATCAGCTTTATTTATTGAAATTTCGCGACGACAAGCAAACTTTTTCGAGCGAGTTCTAGCGGCCCGATAAACGGTACATAGAGGTACGAGGTCGACATTCCGTGGCGTCTATCATGCCTTTGCAACATAACACAACTGGTAGACTTTTGTTTTTATATTTTATACATTATAAACAGTTATTAAAAAAAATTTTAGGCTTATATATTTAAGTCAAAATTGACTGATTTTTTCGCACCTTGCGTGGGTGGTAGACACGGCACGGCAACGCTTCGGACGCGGTAGACATATATTTTTCGTTATGTTTATACGTAATCAATAATATTACCGAGTTTCAGCCTTATATATATATAAGACAATTTCACAAGTTTTTGCAACATATTGCAAAATTTTTTATTAACTATTGCAACGATAACTTTTTGGTAGACTCGTGTTTTCTTCTTTTAAGTAAACTAATCTAATATTTAAAAAAATTCTGGCCTTATATAAATAATGTAATAAAAACTGTCGCTATCTCCCCTACTATAACTCTGTAGGCCAGTTGATTCACCCTCTTTGAAAACTCTTTGATGCAAACTACAACCAAAGTTAGGAGTTCTCTTTGTAAGTTTGAGAAGACTTCATGTCCTAAGGGAAATAATACACTAGTGAATAACTAAGAACAACTGTTTATACAGTGACTCAGACTTCCATCATATTTACTCTTTATCAGTAAAGATGTTCCTAGAAACTGTTCATTGTAAATCATTGATATAAATGTCAACCGATGTAAGGAATTCGCTTAGTAAGGATGAAAGGACTATATGTCCTAAGGGAAATGATACACTAGTGAGTAACTGGGAACAACTGTTTATAGAGTAACACAGGCTTCCATCATATTTACTCTTTATCAGTAAAGATGTTAATAGAAACTGTTCATTGTAAATCATTGATATAAATGTCAACCGATGTAAGGAATTCGGTTAGTAAGGATGAAAAGACTATATGTCCTAAGGGAATTGATACACTAGGTGAATAACTGGGAACAACGTTTATGCAGTGATGGAGGCTTTCATCATATTTACTCTTTATCAGTAAAGATGTTCCTAGGAACTGTTCATTGTAAATCATTGATATAAACGTCAACCGATGTAAGGAGTTCGCTTAGTAAGGACGAAAGGACTATATGTCCTAAGGGAAATGATACACTAGTGAGTAACTGGGAACAACTGTTTATAGAGTAACACAGGCTTCCATCATATTTACTCTTTATCAGTAAAGATGTTCCTAGAAACTGTTCATTGTAAATCATTGATATAAATGTCAACCGAGGTAAGGAATTCGGTTAGTAAGGATAAACAGACTATATGTCCTAAGGGAATTGATACACTAGGTGAATAACTGGGAACAACGTTTATGCAGTGTTGGAGGCTTTCATCATATTTACTCTTTATCGGTAAAGTTCTTCCTAGAAACAGTTATAGTTCCTTGATCAAACCGTCTCCAAATAGAAATTCCTCATTCTGAGACTACTTTAAACAGGAATAATGATTTAAATTCGAAACGGAATGCTATCGATTCCGTACAGGAATAATGTCCTAGGATTATAAAAACTCATGGAATATAGTAGGAAGAAGCAAATGAGGAACTAATTGGGGGAGGGGCGGAGGGAGGGAGTATGTAGAAATAATTACTTGCAAGCACCAAATTCTTTTACATTTTCCGTGTTCGCTTTAACTTAGCAATTGTATGTTGAACTGTTTACCATGATTTCAAGATTCCATCGCAGTACTTTTTGAGCTATTAGTTGTTCCTCGCTGACAAGTTATGCTTTATCAATGCAACTATCTTTTTTAGTCTCAGTTAAGTATTCAAGTAGTTTTCGTGAAGTATATTGTGAACTGGATTATTTTTGACAGTTCTGAATCGGATTACTTTTTTATTTGAAATTAAGAAAAGAGAGAGAGAGAGAAAAAAAACATAAGTTACCTATTTTTTTCAAAATGCTCTCTCTATCGACATGGATTGTCAACTGCATGAAAAAAACCCACTCATTCTTATTAGGACCGTCATTTCTCCAATGGGAGAGGCAAAGGGTACATACTCCTTAAGAAAAAAGCAACAAAGTACGTACAAAAAGGTACATTTACATTATGCTTCTAAAAATAAAGGTGACCCGATTACCCCCCTTCTTCCCATCCTGTTTACCTAAATGACTAACTTATTAACTTATTCAACTATCTTTGAGGATACTCAAAAGAACTCTCTGGAAACTCACCCACAAATGCCTCAAGATTAAAAACTGATAAAATTCTTACTAAATTTTCATCCACCAAACACCCAAATAAATAAATTTTAGAATCCCTGTCTCTAAGTATTTTCTTTTAAAAATACGTTGCTGTTGGGCTTTATTGAAAAAATACGTGAAGCTGTAATACTGACAGGTATTTAGTTAACAATAATTAGTGGGACACTAGAATTTATAAATTAAAACAAAACTGTTGACAATGATTCCTTTTTTCGCTTATTAGTGTCTTAGCTAAATGAAGCCGTTCATATCAGGTAGGCAGCGTGATGGATGAAGGAGACATAACCACAAGACTGCCTCATTCATCATATATTCGACTTTTTTTCCCTCTTAAGGAAAACAATTTTCTTACTTTCTTTGTAGTAATAAATATATCCATGTTATTCTCGGGTGTAAACCTGTTATCTTCGACCTCATGACGGATTTATTTATTTGTCTGGGACCGAAAAATATAACACAGTTAATCCGTGTTAAATTTATTGCTTTTTCAGAAGCTAGTTGTTTTTTTTTGGAAAAATAAATTAATTGCTGTAGTTTTTCGTAAAGCTATTTTTAATTAAGTTGTTTTATTTTTTATGAGTTCATAAATATTATTCTGGTAAATAATCAATTTATTAATAATTGTAAAACAAAATAAATCAATCGTTTTGCAATAGCAAAGACGGCTGATATGTTACACAATATATTAAGTTTAGTTTCCACAAATAAGAGCCATTGTCTGTAAGGATCAGGCAGGTTGTGATTGTTGACATTTTTAATTTTTCTCATTTTCACATATGTTGTTCCTTATCATGAATGTAATGTTTGTGCAAAATATGAACTTTGTCTGCCTTACCGTTTTTGGGAAATTAAATTTTTAAATTTAGAGGGCGTGGCACAGTTTTCCGTGTTTTTCAAATTTGCAGTTTTTAAAGTTCTTGTTGCTTTAAGTGCCCCTATAATGACATGGATTTTTAAATTCTATACTATTATATTGTCTTCTCAGATACTATTACAGCTGTCAAATCGGTGTCACTACGAGGGCGACGGCCACAAACTCCGTTTAAAAATGACCGAAAATGATTTTTTTTACTACATTCAATGCCAATTTTCTCAAAGCGCCTTCATGATGACACCAATGTTTTTACATAAATTCCTAGCTACACTTGCATACATTGAAAATATGTAATAAAATTGGTGTCACTATAAGGGCGCCAGAAGATATTGGAACTTTTATGTGATAAATTTCACAAAAATGCAAATGTTTAAAATCTAACTACTACTCTCGTCTTCATAGCAGAGATCTGAAACTAATTAAATTTGATAACTAACATGTTCGTCTAACATATGAAATAAAAAAAATCGGTGTCACTCCTATTACTTTCGGAAATATAATCATTCCAAATTAGTATGTTATGGAGTTATTTAAAAAAAGAATTTTCCAATTCGAATGTCTTTTTTCACGGTTTGTTTTAAACTTTAATATAAAATTACAGTAGTGACACCTAAAATAATATGTTTCTAATGCTTTTTATAAAAAAAGCTTTATAAAAAGCATTAGAAACACAGTGAATCGATATAGGTACAGATGGACGTATTGTGTAATGTGAATTATGGCTTAAATAGTCGTACTAATGTTCATATTTTTCCAACCATACTAATTTTTTATCTGTTATTTATATTGAAAATGCAACTATTTATAACATAATGTCTTAAATATTGATGAACATAATGTATTATATAGCGAGCATTCAGAATCTGAAACATAATTTGAGGATGACGTAGACTAAAACAAAGAAAACATAAAAAATCAAATCACCCAGTTTCAGAAAGACGGTCATTTCTTATTGATATCTGGTAATTTTGTAGCACTAAAGCTTGGGAAAACATGGTATTCCGGAGAAATAGTAGAAGTTGACCATTTGCAAGCAAAGGTCAAATGCATGGCAAGAAGGATTGGAATAAATAAATTTATTTGACTGGAAAAAAGGCGAGTACTGGTATGATAATCTAAACATATTATGCACAATAGATCCACCTGATACCTATATGAAAACGAGCATTTTCTATTCAAGATAAAGACACTCTTACTGCCCAAAGCTGTTTGTATTAAACGTTGCTTCTTTGTAATAAATTAAAAATAAATATGGTCAAAACACTATCTGGGTGTGATAAGATTAATTTAACAAAAAAGATTAAATTAAAAATAATAATGATAAATGAAAAAAAGCACCACAACATACTAACTTCGGATGATTATATTTCCAAAAGTAGTAGGAGTGACACTAATTTTATTAGTTCAAAGTTAGTAGCACTACAACCAAGTTTTAGTGCTACAAAATTACCAAATATCAATAAGATATGACCGTCTTGGGAAAATATGGTATCCCGGCGAAATAGTAGAAGTTGACCTTTTGCTAATCTGAATACAACTAGCCCCCTCATAGCAGAGATCTGAAACTAATTAAGCTTGATAACCAACAGTATGTTGTGGTGCATTTTTTTTTTCATTTATTATTATTATTTTTAATTTAATCTTTTTTGTTAATTTAATCTTATCACACCCAGATAGTGTTTTGAACATATTTATTTTTAATTTATTACAAAGATGCAACGTTTAACATAAACAGCTTTGGACAGTAAGAGCGTCTTTACTTTGAATAGAAAATGCTCGTTTTGATATGGGTACCAGGTGGATCTATTGTGCATAATATGTTTAGATTACAATACCAATACTCGCCCTTTTTCCTGTCAAATAAATTTATTTATTCCAATCCTTCTTGCCATGCATTTGACCTTTACTTGCAAATGGTCAACTTCTACTATTTCTCCGGGATACCATATTTTCCCAAGCTTTAGTGCTACAAAATTACCAGATATCAATAAGAAATAACCGTCTTTCTGAAACTGGGTGATTTGATTTTTTATGTTTTCTTTGTTTTAGTCTACGTCATCCTCAAATTATGTTTCAGATTCTGAATGCTCGCTATATAATACATTATGTTCATTACTATTTAAGACATTATGTTATAAATAATTGCATTTTCAATATAAACAGATAAAAAATTAGTATGGTTGAAAAAATATGAACATTAGTACGACTATTTTAGCCATAATGCACATTACACAATACGTCCATCTGTACCTATTCACTGTGTTTCTAAAGCTTTTTATAAAGTTTTCTTTATAAAAAGCATTAGAAACATATTATTTTAGGTGTCTCTACTGCAATTTTATATTCAAGTTTAAAACAAACCGTGAAAAAAGCCATTCGAATTAGAAAAGTCTTTTTTTAAATAACTCCATAACATACTAATTTCGAATGATTATATTTCCGAAAGTAATAGGAGTGACACAGTTTTTTTTATTTCATATGTTAGACGAACATGTTAGTTATCAAACTTAATTAGTTTCCGGTCTCTGCTATGAGGGCGAGAGTAGTAGTTAGATTTTAAACATTTGCATTTTTATGAAATCTATCACATAAAAGTTCCAATATCTTCTTTCGCCCTTATAGTGACACCAATTTTATTACATATTTTTGATGTATGCAAGTGTAGCTAGGAATTTATGTAAAAACATTGGTGTCATCATGAAGGCGCTTTGAGAAAATTGGCATTGAATGTAGTAAAAAATTCATTTTCGGTCATTTTTAAACGGAGTTTGTTTCCGACGCCCTCGTAGTGAAACCGATTTGACAGCTGTAATAGTATCTAAGAAGACCATATAATAGTATAGAATTTAAAAATTCATGTCATTATAGGGGCACTTAAAGCAAGAAGAACTTTAAAATCTGCAAATTTGAAAAACACGCAAAAATGTGCCACGCCCCCTAAATTTAAAAATTTAATTTCCCAAAAACAGTAAGGCAGACAAAGCTCATATTTTGCACAAATATTACATTCATGATAAGGAACAACATGTGTGAAAATAAGAAAAATTAAAAATGTCAACAATCACAAATGCCTTAAACTGCCTGATTCTTACAGACAATGGCTCTTAATTACTGCATAATACAGTCTGAGTAAAAACTTTAAGTCCAGTGCACTTTTTTGAGAAATTGGACACACCTTAATCTTAGGATCAAAAAGGCGTATCAGTGATAATTATTAACCTTAAATACAAGTAAAAAAGACAAAAAATTTAATTGTAAGTGTTTCATTGCTAGGAAATATTACAGATCGATATTTGAACCTGAGTAAAATCTTTAAGGCCAACATAGAAAAAAGCATATGAGGACAAAAATTCAAATATTTATAAGCTTGTGTGAGAGCCATTCCTTTAAATTACTTCAAATATTCTTGTTTTCATGAATAAAACTAGTTTTTGACAAAATTCGGGATGTATTTTTTACCATTCATCTTCGATGGTAGATTTCAGTTCTATTGATAAAGTAAAATGTCTCTCCTTTGCATAAACTGTTCTTGTTAAGTCACCCAATAAGTTGTCTACTGGGTTAAGATCTGGAGACTTAGTTGGTCATTTCAAAGTTTCAACATTGTTTACTTGGAGCCTATTTTTTACACTGTTACTCGGATGAAGAGATGTATTCTTTTGCTGATATTTTCAATTTTCTCCAGCAATAAATTCAGCATTTGGTAAAAGATGACTTGGGAGGACATTTTGATATGTTTGTAAATTCATTTTACCTGAAACAAACGCAACTGCGCGCACACCATTGTAAGCAAAGCACTCTCAAGTTCTGGCAGAGCCTCCATCTAATTGGCGCTAGTAGAATATTTCTTTTTCTTTTCTTAAATCATGCCAATAGTACTTCCGTCCATTTGGCCCATCCAAACTCCACTTCTTTTCGTTAGAAAAAATTATTTGTATTCATTGGTTACCCCAGGTCATGATTTCCTAGTTAAAGTTGAAACACTCTATATTGCGCATTTTCAATAAATGAGGTTTAATCAATTTTTAAACAATAATAAAATTTCCACACCTTCTAATTGTGTTATATATAGTTTTTGACAAACATTTAAACCTATCATCTGAATAAGTTTCCTGGTTGAGTACTTTTCAGGTAAGGTAATAATTTCCAAACTCTTGTTCCATGACGCGAGAAAAAAGCTTTAAGTTTTCCCGGGTTTTCTTTTTACCCTAATTGTGTTTAAATCAAACAAAACGTTGACTTCAGACTTCGATCTTCCTATTTTTTTGCAATAGTATGCCTACTTATCCTTGTTGAAGAAAAAGCTTCAATCTGTCCTCTTTCTTGAACAGTTAACTTTTTACCTTACGATACCTCACAAGTAGGACAAAAATTTTGAAGAAATTAGTCACAAAACTGCAAGTTGAAGGGTTTCCACAATCTTGTTAACTGAGGTGACATTTATTACAGTATAAGTACTTGCAGTTTTTTAAAAATACTAGTGGCCTTAAAGTTTTTATTCAAGCTGAAATGCTAACTTTGAATAAACCACTGCATTTCTGGTTATTGCATGCTTCACAAATCCTGTCTGTTGCGTTATTTCTTACCAATGAACATTAATAATTAATAATACAATAATATTAAAATATCTTTAATTTCATTTTCCTTTTTTCATAGAAAATTATACTGGCCTTAAAGTTTTTACTCAGGCTGTAGTTTAAATATAGTTTCACCTTGTAAAATATTTTATAAGGTTTAATGAAAGTTAATAAAAACGTTGAAGTTTTTGAAAAAGACACTTTGAAAGAAAAAAAGTAGTAAAAACTATTTATAAATGTTCTTGATAATAGTCAGAGCCTAATTACTGAACAGGTCAACTTCACCATTTTTTAGGGCTCTCGATTTTTAGGGGTCGCTAACTAAAGATGTGGGATGCTTTGCACCCCAATAAACATTTTGAGTTAGTTGTTGAGCACACCGGCACCCTTGAAAGTTTCATCTATGGTTTTCCGTGAATATTTGTGTTTGTAAGGTTTAACTACATAGAGACCCGAAAAGGTATTTGACCAAGGGCCACCCAGTATCTTAATCGGACCCTGATTATAGTATCACAACTGACGGTTAAAATCAAATTTTTTGTCTGTTAAAATGTAAAAACTTAATATTTTTCAATTCTCCGTTTTTTAGTGCAAATAATGAAAAAAAAAAAAAAAAGAAAAAAAAAAAAAACCTGCCACCACACTCAAAGTATAATGTTAGTAATGCAGGTAAGTAGTTCTTTATTTATAAAACATAAGTCGAAACATTACCACGATTGTTTTGATCAAAGAGCTGATTGTTTTGATCAAAGGTCTGATTGTTTTGATCAAAGATCTGGTTTGATTAGATCAGATACAGAAGTCAAAGACTGATCTCCGGATTTTATTTGTTTAAACCAAAAGCATGCTTCTACCTGTTGACTATCATGACAACTTCTCGCAGGAAACCAAAATGAGGCTCGACGTATCTAATTCAGGGTTTGCTCAATGGAAAATCAGAAAAAGTTGCTTTCATTTTGCATTAGATAAGCTTGCAATGTTGCAAATGTCCTTAATTTTATGTAGCAGGACATCATTTTTGAAAGAAAATGGAGCGCAGAAGATGGATTTTTTTTTAGAATCTCGAATGAACCAGAGCCAAAATTTATTTTTCACGTTGTCCTTTGTAATCTTTTACTATGTTTTAGATCAGTGTAAGAAGGCCCGTTAAGCTGCAGCTCCATGTAGTGGGATCTTGATCAGATGCAAAAAGCCGAGGAAAAGGGGTTTCATGTAGCTCTCAAAATGCCTGAATGCAATCTTTTATTTTATAGTTTATTGCATTAACATTGGTTTACTTATTAATTCTTTCCGAAAAAAGATAAACTTTTTAAAATAATGTTTTTCCTGTTGTAAATCTTCGCTTATAATTTTTTTTATAAGGTCTCAAATTGATCCAGATTGCTGTTTTTAACTTTCGTGAAAATGTGACATTTTTTTTGAAATACCTTTGGTATGTTTTCTGCTATAAAAATCAATGTATTCTAATCGCTAGGTTTTCAATAATGAAGAGAACAGCACAGCAAATCAATTTCTTGAAATTTCGCTGAAATTTACGAATTACTTATTTCAAAATTTTTAGTACTCAAGCAAATAGTTGTTTTAGATTCTATTGAATGTCTAACTGAACAACAGGAACAAGAAAGAATAAATATAAATTTTTTAGAAATAAAGTATTTGTTTCATCACAGTTAACTCGAAGCGGTGATTACAAAAAAGTAAGTAAACAAATAAATGAATTAATAAAATGAAAAAAAAAAGTGAACAAAATAAAATAAAAGTAATAAAAAGAATAAATAGCGTAAATATTTCTTTTTCTTTCTTTTTTGTGAATTAATTCAAATTACCATTTCTAAAAGACAATATTAAGAACTGAAACCATTAAAACTCTTTAAAAATAGTCGTGCTTCACACGAAGTATTTTTTCGGACTTATTTTGTGTACCGATGTCTTAGAACGTAGAAAATAATGAAATGGTCACTGGATTATGAAGAAAAAGTCATTCGTATCAAGTTTTCAGGAAATGAAATTTTTTTATTGCTTTTTTATTAAAAAGTCCAATTATATGCGTAATTGTTTCGGAAAATTATTTAATGATTGTTGCTCATGCTATAGAATGGTTACGATGCCTAATTATTTATCCCGAATTCAAGTGATATTATAGCTAATCCAGGCATTTTAAGGCCTTAAATGATCTTTAGTTAGTATAAAACACTTCGAAAACGTTCGCATGTTTTTTTTATATCTTACATTATAGATATCTTCCTTTGCTTCATGTTGTTTGACTTTAAAGTAAAGGACTAACACTAAAAGATCATGTTAAAAGACTGACAAGTAAAAAAAAAAAAAAAAACTAGTGCTACTGACTATAAAAATTTTTGGCAAGTCGTAGCGTCCTGTTGCCTTTTCGAGAATATTCTGCTTTTCTTGAGCAGGTCTTGCAGCTTTTGAAGCTATCTTATGCCATTTTAAACTTAAAAAAGCATTTAAATCGCGTTTATTACATTGTTTTTCTAAAAACTACTTCCTCCCCTTTAATTTTTCACTACACCGCGTGGCAAAAAATACCTTCAAAATGTTTCTGATACCTTTAATTCTTGCTGATTCTTATGTAAAATCACCTCCTGATTTTTTTTCAGTTTTCGGTAGTTCCATAGCCATTATTTTTATTTGAAAGGGAAGGGAGCGTTATATTTTCTTTTAACACTCTCTTCTAAGGGGCTAGAGAGGTTGAAAGTTTAAAAGCATCAATACTTCGAGCAAGTTGGGACATTCATGGAGTTATTCCCTCTAAAATATTTTTAAAATCATCAAAAACGATCTTGATTTTCTGGGGGTTTGCTTTACAATTTTTTCTCCTATTTTTTGGCATAAAACCAGAGCATAAGACTCACTCCTATGAGTCCCACATCCGAAACAATTTTCATGTTGTAAAAAAAGCAATAAAAAATAAAGATGGGAAGCATCACATTTTGCATAGTCACAGTAGCATCACAGAACCTGCCCGCAACGTTCCCTTCCCCTCCAAATAAAAATAATGGCTATAAAACTTGAAAACGAAAATAAATTGGGGGGGGGGGGGCGCAATTCTTAAAAAAAAGAGACGTGCAGGGGAAAAATGGTGGTCATATTTGGATTCAGGGGGTCATTTTACATAACATCAGCAAGAATAATTTCAGAAGCATTTTTTTTCCGCACGGTGATATTGATAATTACTATTTTAGAAAAACCATTTCTCAACAGACTTTCCTTCCACACAAACTCGGTAAAAAATGTTTTCCAACTAGTTTTGTATTTTACAGAAAAGTGAACAATTTTTTTTTCTAATTAGTTTTGTAATTCATAGAAAAGCTTAATACCTTTTATATTCACATATTAGAATACACAGATCTTGTACAGCAATATTTCCCATTATTGCTATTATTCAAGAAAGTCGACTTAAGCTGTCTTCTATCATGATCGATGGAGGATATCAGCTCATTTATCAATTCCCATTCAACTCATCTCGGAGAAAGACAATTTCTTTCTCCCATTTTGGCAGAATTTGCTTTTTGATTTTTGTTTGTAGGAGGTCTTTATCACAGCCTGGTGTGATTTGTTTATTTATCATCTGGTATGAAAAACACTAATGTCTTTACAGATATTTGTTGCTTAGATTTGAAGGGGAGTTGATGCATTAGTGGGCGTTTTTGTGGAGAGAGAGATTTGTTTAGTAACGACATTTCTAAATGCTTTAATGATAGCTTATTAATTAATTATAGCTGATCATTACTTCTATAAAAATTGTTTGGACGTTTTAAACGATGTAAGATAGTACGTGAGATTTTAGACAGTTAGAAAGTGTGATTTTTATCTTTGTATTGTTTTTATCGAAAGTAGAAAAGGAAAACTTGGTTTTTCCATTATTTTTTTTAAAGTAAAGATTTTCATAGAAATCCTCAGAAAGCTATTAGCAATCCGAATTCGACATAATGTTTGAAACAAAGGGCGATCCTAATATTTGTTTATTAGTTTCAAATGAAAAAAGAAGAAAACATAAAAGTTAATAACTTTAACAGATTTGTTTTTGTGCTACACAAAAAAAGCCAGTAGTACTATTATTCAATGGATAATTGAAAATAAATGTAAATGCAATGTATCCGTTTAGAAAGATCTGCACTTCAAAGAGTCTTTGATAGCATTAGTGTATCAGTTATGCTATCAGAGTCAACAAAAGTTGCTTTGAAATGCAGAAATTTCTTAGACATGGGTTTCACATTTATTTTAAATTGATTTGGAGAAAAAAATATTTAGTTCAAAGTACGAGAAGATGTTTAACTTAGCTGTGACGCTGAATTTCAAAACTTCTTATTTTTCGAAAAAGTATCCTACGTACAGCACATTATCAAGCTTTAGCTTGTGAAGAACTTAAGTCAACGATCTTTGAATGTGTTGTAGAATTTTTTAGAGGATATTGAAAGACTTGTTTTACGTTAGTTAGTTAACAATCAAGTATAATAATCTTCATAAAACCTGTCAGAGGCTTTTAACAACATGAGGATATTGATGGACTTGTTTTACGTTTATAATTTAACAAGCACGTAGAATAATCTCTATAAAACCTATCAGAGGCTTTCAATAGCTGGCGGATATTGATGCACTTGTATTGCGGAAATAAATCAACGATAAGTAGAATAATCTACATGAAGTATGTCAAAGGTTTGTAACAACTTGCAAGATGTAGGACAAATAGACAGAGTTTTTGACTTTTTACACTACAAATCTTAAAATACTTTTTGAACCCAATTTGAGCACAGACATTTGTCCTCTTTTCTCTTTGGAGTTGTTTTCAGAGCAATCAATCAGGCGTTTTGATCACTTTTGTAGACGCATTTGAGAACATTTTTGATAGAGTAAGACATTGTTCCAGATTTATACACTGTCAATCTTAAGACACGTTTTGAACACTTTTCGAGCACAGACATTTGTCCTCTCTTTTTCTTTGAGAACGGTTTTGGAACAGCCTTTAGAACACTTCAAGAACACTTTTCAGAACACCTATTTGGTTTATCACAGGCTTTGAACACTTTTTAAGAGACAATTGATAATATTTTTTGGTAGAGATAGATAGCGTTTGAGATTTTACACTGCAAATCTTAAACCACATTTGGAACATATTTTGAGCACAGACATTTGTCCAATTTTTTTTTTTGACGAATATTTCGAAAAACATTATTCGGAATACTTCAAGAACACTTTTCAGAACACTTATCTGGCTCATCATACGTTTTGAACGCTTTTGGAGATTCATTTGAAAATAGTTTTGTAGAGATTGACTGTGTTTGAGAATCACATACTGAAAATACTTGAACAAATTTTGATGAACGGATATTTGTCACTCTTTTCTTTGATGCACTTTTGTAAGAAGAGTTTTCAGTACGCTTCAAGAGCACTTATTTGGTTCAGCACACGTTTTGAAGATTTTTCTAGCCGCATTTGAGAAAATTTTTGAGCACTGACACACACCGTGCATTTAGAACACTTTGTAGCACGTCTTTTTCAATATTTTTAGAACAAGTATGAAACATTCATCTTTTCCCCAAATATGTCCCCTTTTTTTTCAGCTTTTGTTGCGAATTTTACAGAAATCTTTTCTGGCAGATACCCGCTACTGGACTGTCCACTGTTCAGTCTTCTACCACGGATGACCGTCCTTTTATATAGTCATTCGTGGTACAACTGAGAGGATTCATTGCAACAAATTTTTTTTTTTAGTATCATATTAAGATATTACATTGATTGGTAGGTAAATAAAGCTGCTAAAATTATGTTGTCTAAAAAGAAAGCTACGTCTTTACTAGGGTGCCTAATTTTGCTCTAAGTCTGTTCTCAAATGCGCTCCAAATATATTCCTTAATGTGTTCCCAAGTTTAAATTTAACAAGTATTCTGAACATTCGGTACGCTTTTCGAGCAGGTTCGGAAGACATTTCAGTATTTTCTTTCCAACATTTAATACAGATTTCAGCACACAATTATATGACTAACTGGAACACTTTTTCCAAATTCTAACGTTCCAAATGTGTTTCCAATGCGTACTGAAAATTGCAGTGTTTATAAAGTTTAATTTATTTTGAAGATCATTTAAAAATTATTTTAATGCAATATTTCTTTAAAACTTAAAATATTTAAGTAAATTACATAAATAAAATATGCGTTTGAGAATATGTTGAATTTTAAACAACAGTTGAACCATGATGAATAGGTAATATTCTTGAATTAAATTTTTTCTCGTAAAGCACAATTTTTATAAAAAGTCTTTGATTTTATTTTCCCCTAGAGTACTTAATAAATCAGAAGTATCATACTATTTTTATTCATCTCACAATTTGCCCTTGACTACAAACTAACTTTATGGATTTCATATTCCGAAGAGAACTTTTACTTAAAGAAGTAGTATAAGAAAAAACTCTTATATTTGCAGTAGAGACTTAAAAAATATGTGAATGAGAATTTTTTATCACGTGAAAAAAGAATTTCAACGTTAAAGCAACGGGAATATTTGTTTTATATGCATTAAATATATTTAAAGAGAGAAATACAGAACATGGTTAAAAAAAATACAATGCTCCATTTGGTTTTAATAAATTATAGATCTTTTTATTCCTCAAGTAAAGGGCATGAGCAACAGTAAAAGATTGCTGCAATATAATTCTTTGCAATATTATAAATAAATAAATAAATATTTTTTTCATAAATCCCTCCAAGAAAAGTAAGCTTTCTCGTTTGTTAAAAATTGATTTGTCATGAGTTATACCTTAAAAAATATTACAAGACAAGGCAAAATGTGTTTCATTTTTGCTTCCTTTTCAAATTATTATTTATAGGTTACGGTTAAAGTAAAAACCAGAAATGTATCAATAAATCAGTTTTTGAAAGCTTATGCAATAAAAAGTTATTTCGATACATAGAAAATTTCTTTTGCTTTATTAAAGTTTATTCCGTACCTCCAAAAAAAAAAAAAACCCTTGTTCATCAGGTAAGCAGCAATGATTTTGAATCATTAAAATTAGCTTAATTTTAATTAAACTAATAAGTTCTGACTTTTTAAAAGTGCAATCTAACAATTATTTAAATTCATTTAATGAAAAGATAGTAACTTAAATGCCCTAAGTAATTTTTCACTTTCTAACTGAAAGTAACTGTTAGCTGTTTCACCTTTTTTGCTCAACACAACAGTTTAGAAAGTATGTCACAGAGCTAAGACGGAACAAAATGCAATATACTTAGTCGTATTCACTACAAAATTGTTTACAAGGTGTTTCTGATCTCGCAAGTAAAACTTTAAGGGGTGACAGTACGCATCAGGACAAGCAGTATGATGTCAAAAATACGGACCCTAAAAGTTTTCGGAAGGAGACAGGCGCAATGAAAGTTTCGAGTCCAAAATGTCAAACGATAATTAAAAAAAAAAAAAAAAAAAAAAAAAAAAAACGAAAAAATTGGTTAATTCGTTTGCGGTCTTCGTTAAAATTATTCTTTTTAACAGTATTTTCTTGAACACAAGTTTCAAAGATGTAGTTTGAAAAATACCGACAGAGGGCACTTTAGACTTTAGAGTAACAAACAACTATTTTTTACCGCTATTTTTGAATCTCACTAATTGTTTTCTAATGCTTGGACTTAAACTTAAATTTTGAGCTTAAATTCTGAATTGTTGGGAGTTATTAAGTAGCGAAAAATGAACTGTCTTCAAAGGTTGAAATACACTTTGTCACAAAAAAATTTAGGCATCAAAAATAAATTGAGCTGCATCCAACAAACTCGTCAGGATTGTAGTTACGTAAAAGATGGTTTAACTTTCGTCGCCATTGAGGAAAGGGTAAGCGCGCTGTGCGCATACAAGATGCGCTGATAGATACGACTGAAAGTGGGAAAGCTTCTGTCAAAGATTACTTCAAACAAAACTGTCTAGTTGTAACTTCGCTATTGTGACTAGGACGGCCTTTTAGAGGTATGCAAACATTTCTTAGATTTTTTAAAGGGACGTACAGTAGACTTCAGAGAAGCAGATTGGTTGTACGGGTGTATCTGCTGCCACTTTGGTCGAAGCAATATAGTAGTAGTTTAGTAAAGGCGAAAATCATGAATCACTCCATTGCGGTCGGTTAAGGCATTCTAGAAACAAAAATAAGCGCGAAGATCGCACATCATAATAGCGGCCAGTACCGGGGCCGCCGCGAAAGTAATGGAGAGCAGCTCTGCTGCTACTTCGGGCCCGGTACTGAGGAATGATGACTCATGCTAAACGATGGAACAAACGAAAACATTGACGATCTCGAGATGTACGGCGTTTTCGCGTCAGGAAGAAAATGCTATTTGAAATAGAAATTCATCAACAGCATAGATTAATTAATGACACTAACTCCTTTGTATCAAACATCCTTTGCCTATCAACTAAATAAAAGCTTGTGCAATTGTGTGATTTTAAAAACAAATAACCACAAAATCTTCTTTCTGGTATGATGATAAGCTAATATTGATTTTTTTTGGATTAATTAAACTAATACAGAGATTTAGATAATATCAAAAATTTTTGTAGGTGGTAAAACATCATACATTATTTCAGTCAATAAACACGACAGTTATATAAAATCCGGTTTATTGGCATGTACATAGAAAATTTACAACTTCATAACAAACTTTTCCAAAATTAAAGCTAAAAATTTACACTTCAGATGCAACAGATAATCTAGTTACTTTTTCATACCCTTTAAGGATAAATCACAATGTCATATGTATTGAAAAATAGATTAAGAAATGTGAGAATAGACTTCACACACCAATGAAATTCAATACAATGGCAAACTTTTCATTCCTGTGCACTAAATAAATTTCAAAATCTTCTGTCACTTTAAAAATCTTACTATAACAAAATTGACTTAATTTTACGAGAATAGAAAATAATTTTATACACTTCATTTCAATAACAATAAAAATAAAGTATTAAAATGAACAGCAGAAAATTTGTTTATAGATCTATAATAGAAATGTCAGATTATCCCTATCAAATTCACAACAATTTTACAAGTATTAAACCTTTTTTTTGATGCATGACAAAAAAGTCAATTATTCAAATGTAAAACAGCTTTTGTCTTTAGCTCTATTTAAAAGGTAATTAACTATTTTTGATTACTAAAATAACGCAGTCACAAATTTAATTATATTCGACTTACAGTAGGTGTTAAATCATGAAACACTAGGCAAAAGATATTTAGATAATGGCCTTTTTGTAACTATAAATACAAAAGTTATATAGCAATCATTCTTCTTAACATATTAGGAAACTAAAAAATACATGACAAAACATCCTATGAGGTAAAAACTAAATTTACAATTAAACACACTAGATAATAGAATGTCGCTTTTTCTATTTCCATCCCCTTTACACAGAAATAAATAAATAGAAATTAGGCATCAAGAATAATTAGGCACCAAGAATGAATTGAACTGCATCCAACAAACTCGTCAGGCTTGTAATCACGTTAGAGATGGTTTAATTGGACCATTGAAGACCGTTCTTATACTCCCATGGGATCTGAAACAAGAGAATAAGTCCAAGGCAATGATATTCCCGTCGCTTCATCCAAACCTGAATGTTCTGAGAGCTACTAAAGTCCTTCAGTTTTACGACATATTCCTCAGTCTGTTAAACCAATAACAACACGTAAATGAAAGCTACAGAGACCTACACTCCTGACAAGTACTCCAGGAACGGACAATCCGAAACAAAAATTTTAAAAATCAAAAAAGACTGTCATGAAGTAACTAGATGATGTTTCAACTAAAACTTCTCAGAAGACTGTTAGAAAGACCACTACCAAAAAGACTAAATCGAAAATCTCTGCTACAAAACATAGGACTGCATAAGAGAATGATAAGAAGAAGGAAGTAAAGAAATTTGATGATGTAAGATGCATTTTCTGGGATGAAATGTTCATTGAAGAAGATGATCAGCGAACGGAAAACTGGATACAATGCTGTATTTGTGCTCAGTGGTGTCATAAAGAGTGTTCAGCATTCGAAAATGTTAATGATTTTGTTTGTGATAACTGCACTGATTAGTTTTGTAGCAGAAAAATGATTTTTTTATTTTTAATATGCTCCTTAATTTTGGATGTTGACTTTTTTTAGTTTAATTTCTTTGTTTGTTATAGTAATTACTGCAATAATTAGTATTGTAAAAAATGTTTTTTTAATATGAACCTTTAATTTTTGATACTTATTTTATTTTAAGTTCAATTTACTTGTTTGTAATAGCTACAATAATTAGCATTGTAGCAAAAAAATTTTTTTTTAAATAGGTTCCTTGAATTTTCGACGTTTATTTTATTTTTAGGTTCAATTTCTTTGTTTGTAATTACTACAATAATTAGCATTGTAACAAAAAAATGTTTTTTGGATGTGTTCCTTTAATTTTCGATGGTTACTCTGGGTGTTGGGCAAAGTGGATATTCATGCCAATTTTGAAAACAGACCTTATATCTAATAATGTAATTAATATTAAGAACAACTGTTATTGCATTACTTAAGTCATTAAATGCAGACTGATAATAAACATTTGTTTCAATTTCCAAAGTTATAACTAAACGACATAAATCAAGAAAAGCTTAAGGTATTCACTTTCCCCGGGTTTCCCCTACAAAAGCAAAATTTCACTTCAATATAATTATGAACATATAGTTAAACTATGGTGAAAATGTCAAAATAACGTTGATTTCTAGAAAAATGAACATGAATTATCAAAGTTGACGTTTTAAAAGTAAAATTGTACGCGCATTTTACACGACATTCCTGCCCCATTAGTATTTAAATAACTTTTAATCTTTAATGAAATATGAATTCAGTGTCGTTTGAAAGTTCTTGATTTGAATATTTTGAAAATATAAAAACCGAAAAAATATTATTATTTTAAGGTTTCAGGGTTTCAACTCCTTTTTAATACTTATTTAATTTGCATGTTCAGGCACGCAATATTCGTGTTAATATAAAATTTGATTCTCGGGTTTAAAAAAAAAAACACCACTGTTTTATGCTAATATAACTAAGCATACGTACATTCCATAGATTTTGTTTCGTGGATAAAACAACAATTTTACAGCATCAGTTGTTTTAATATTAATTTATGGAACTAAAAAAAGGAAATGT